>NW_027529638.1:5059379-5099051 GCF_008692635.1 Crocuta crocuta | reverse complement strand
GGGTGTGCCTGACCCCTCTGTTTCAACACCCTGCCTAGCCCTACTGCTTTCATAGGGCAACAGCAAAATGGAGGCCTTCCTCAGCCATGCAGGCTGATTTTTGTTCCCTGCAGGGAGGGGCAGAAGCTATCCCAAGAAGGAAGAACACTAGGGAAGGTAGGAAGAGGCTAGACCTCACCTGAGCCAGAGCACGTGCTCCAAATTCCACTCAGAGTTCACTTACAAAACCCAAATTCAAAAATAAAATTATTAAGAATTTTAAGATGATGGCCAGAGAGAATTAGACCCGAAGCAGGGGGGCCTTTGCAGTGCAGGAACCTGTGTTAATGATCATCTGCCCATGAAACAGAACCTGCTAGTCAAAGTGAATATTTATTCACAAGTTTTTTGGATTTCTATATTTATTTTTCTCCAAATTTCTTGAGCATATCCTTTGCCAACTATTTCTGTTTATTTATATTTTTCTTAGGCATTTTAGAATCATGTTTAAGAGAGATATGAACATATTTTCTACCCAATACATGTTTAACATCATCTAGTCTATTTTTTTCCTTCTTAAAGACTTCAAACTTTTTGTGCAAAAAAAGTAGTTTGATTTCTTTTCCTTTATGGATTCTGGCAATAAGATTTTATCCACTTCCAAATTATGAAAATATCCTGATGTTTCCCATCAATCCTTTTTATTTAATTAATTTATTTTTAAGTTTTTTTCATTTTGCACTTTAATTCAATGGAAATGCATTTATGTGTATGATGAGATGTTTTGGTATAATTTATATTATTTCACATGGTTTCAGTAGTCAAATACCATTATTAAACTGTTCAGCTCATTTTATTTTTGGCATATAACCCCATCTATGTCACAAACAAAATTTCCATTTGTATTTGGATAAGTTTTGGTTATCTTTATTCTACTGTACTGAACCACTTCGTTGTTATGATAACTACCTGATTACAGTAGCTTTGTTGTGAATGGTAGCTACATTGTATTGCTGATTTTTTAAAGATTAGAAAGGGAGTCAACTCTATTCATAACATGCAGTTTAGCTGTTATTAAGTACATGGAAGTGCTTAACCATACATTTTATGTTCTCTTGGGTAATGAAGTTTGGTATAAAGGTTTACATAAAGATTTGTGAGTCATATCTTATATTAAAATCCTATTCCTATGACTACTAGTCAACATGTAAATTGCCTATACTTTCAACACTTTATATTTTTCATCTCTAAAACAAGGATAATGAAACCTTTTAAGAAAACACATTTCTTAAAACATTACAAACACTCAGTATGTATTAATCCTCCTCCATCGTAACATCAGCACATTTAACTTTAATCCTAGTGTATCTCTGGCCATATCTTTCTCTTCTACCTTGTAACTTTCAAGTAGGAGTCATTTATCTGGCAATGAGGATAGAGCTAGATATTTTAATCCTATTGGAGGTACTATTTTTTCAGTAGAAATTTTAGTTTCTTTGCAGTTATTCTAATAATAAATACATTAAACTTATTCATTCTCTCCTATTTGACTTTTATTATTCTATATCATTTCATTTGCTTTTTTTTACTTTTATTTACTGGGTTGAATACTTGGTATGTTTTCTTTGAGTCAGTAATCTCATGTCCTATATAGATACATGTATACTTTCATCAGTGTTTGTCTTCATCTTAATGGCTACATTTGACCATGGGCTTATTTCTTAATATGCCCCAAACCAATAATGTATAAGTCTTTCCTCCTGCTTACACAAAATCTTCAGGATACATTTATTTCCTCGCCTCTTTTTCTGACTTACATGAACTCAAGTTTTTTAAAATAAACTTTTGAATTTTAAGCCCAAATTAGTCCCCCACCCCCCAGAATGCTTCTTATACTGACAATATTGTTCACAATCATACTATCATCATCAATTTTGGATGATGAATGAATGAATGAATGAATGAATGAATTCTCCTGGATTTATTTCTTGATTAACTTGCCTTCTATTTTGAGATATTATGATATGATTTTTATTCAACTATAAAACTTTTTAGTAATTTTTTCAAAATATATATTTCCTTTTAAAAATTGTCTCAGAGAGTATATAATCCCTGTGTGTGTGTGTGTGTGTGTGTGTGTGTAACTACTAATTGGCTTACTTTCCTTCCTTCTTGTCTTTCTTTGATTTAAATGTTCTTTTCTTTTCTTTTCTTTTTCTTTTTCTTTTTCTTGGCATAGTAAAGAATTTCTTGGCTCAGAGAACTTTGCTGTCTGCTATACTTCATTGGTGCAGATGAGATGCATGATACAAGATTGACTCTCTTTCCTTCACTCTCATGAAGTTTATATATATATGTATATACATATATATGTGTGTGTGTATATATATATGTATATAAATATATATATATATATATTTCCACTAATCCTTGCAGTTGAGAAAATTTCACCAGGCTAAGTTAGGGTGTGTTCTCTTCTCTTCATTGATCACACTTGGTATTAAGTATGGACTTAAAAATTCAACCCTTTTTCAGCCGATGTGAATACTCTTTTCATAGTTTGTGTTTTTTTCTAGTGGCTTTTTTGTTGTTGTTGTTGCCTTCCAGAATATCAATTGTTCCAATAGAGTCCCTGGATTTGTTCTCCATTTGTTTTGTTGCTCTCACTCTTGATTTTCAATTCTTCATAGGGTTCTTTTGTGGGAGAATTTAGCCATTTGATTTTCCAGATCATTAATTCTGTTTTCAGCACTTTATTTTCCACTTTTTCTATAGAATACTTTAAATGTAAAAATCGCATTTCAAATGAGTTGTTAAAAACCCTATTCTAAGATTGTTATTCTACAATATATCCATCTCTGTAACAATTCGTTTCTTTATTATATATATGCTGAAAAAAACTTTACCGAATAAGTTAAAGAATTTAGCTTTTGAAAGAAGTTTCTGAAATCAAATCTGTTTTCCAATTACTAACTTTTTATACTGTGTTTCTTAGACCAAAAATTTCACCTCTTAAATCTCAACTTCAGGAAATTGTTTTGAGAATTCAATGAAAGACTCAGAGAAGGAAAGCCTAACACATAGTAGGCACTTGATCAATGGGATTAATGGCATTAATGAAACTAAAACTCCATGAGAAAATGTGCTTTACATAAACATCCTTTAGCTAACAACAATCTTGTGTATTCAGTATCATTCATTATTATTTTTTAATATTTTTAATGTTTATTTGTTTTTGAGAGAGCAAGAGGGAGGGAGAGAGAGAGAGAGAAGGAAAGGGGCAGAGAGAAAGGAAGACACAGAATCTGAAGCAGGCTCCAGGCTTTGAGTTGTCAGTAAAGAGCCTGATGTGGGGCTTGAACTCATAGGCTGGCAAGATCATGACGTGAGCCAAAGTTGGACACTTGACTGACTAAGCCACCCAGGCAACCCAGTATCATTCATTATTATTAATCACAATGTCTCAACTTAAATAAATACTGAAAGCATCTAATTCAGACACTATTTACTAATTTACAATCTCAAAGAACCATGCATAAACTCATGAAATGTTATTATCCCTATCCTTTTGCATTTAGGCTTTTTAGCTGATTATTACATAAGCTACCCAATATGTAGTAAAGAGAAATACAACGTGGTTAAACCCTTACTTTGAAATCTGCTTTCAAAAGTTTTCATTCTTGGTACACTTGGGTGTTAAGTCTCATGATCTCATGGTCCTTGGGTTTGAGCCACGAGTCGGGCTCTGTGCTGACAACTCAGAGCCTGGAGCCTGCTTCAGATTCTGTGTCTTCTTCTTTCTCTGCCCCTCCTCCTCTCTCTCTCTCTCTCTCTCGCTCTCTCTCAAAAGTAAATAAACATTAATTTCTCAATGTTTTCATTCTTCATTTTATTTTTTAAATGAAAAGAATAAGACTTTGATTCATTTTGCTATCCATCTGGAATACTGGTTGTATTTCTGGTTATTTTTAAGGAGTAAAAGAGTCCAGATATAGTGAGAATCTATGAGATCTGGTTAGAGTTGTAGCACTAGCGACCAGGCAGCAGATCCCTGATTATATGCTGTCCCTTTAAACAGATCTGGAATCGGAACCCACTTACAATAGATGTATGCATCTAAGTGAAACTTTCTTCTCTCATTCCCAATCCTCTGAAGAGCTGTTATTAAGCAAGGATTGCGTTTCACAAGGGGTATATAAGTGGGACTTTTATGGCCTTGAAGTCACAAGCAAACGACCTACTAAGTTATACCTCCAACTATTTTTGTGTTTGCTTCTTTATTTAAATATGGAGACAAAAGTTACATGCCCTTTCTGCCTAACAAATATTCCTCAAGGCAAACAATACATTTCAAAAGTATTCTATACTTATAAGATGTATTTCTTTATGAAAACCATTATATGAGATTTCCTCTGACACCACCACCAAGGATGCTGCAGCTCCAATTGCCCGGTTGCCTGCCTCTGGGAGAGCAACGTAAAGAGCAGCGGCCACTAGTGGTTTCACTTTCTCATGACACCTGATATTTCTGAACTGCGACTCCCCTGCCCAGGAGTTGCCCATGACACACAACATAGCAAGATCATAGACTTCATGGAGTTATAGAAAGCAGATGTCCCAAGCAAATACACCAGAAAAATGTGAGATAAAGTGTAATGACAAGACAGGATTTTAAGATGGAGGTAGAAGGTGGAATGTTTCATTATGTTTCTGTGAGTGGAATAAAATACATATAACCTGTTTGAGACTTCAATAGAACATTCACTATTACAGAGTAATCATATTCCCTGATTTTTTTCTTGACTTTGACTGGAAGAGATTAATGACTCAGCTGTCAGTACAGCTTGTAATTTTAAAGTTGAAATGAAGCTAAAATCTGTTGTTGGCATTCTGAAAATGCTTTCTCCATAAAGTCGTGGCCAGGAGAGGAGCAGTCCTGGATTGTCCACATATTCTTTGATAGTTTTGGTTCACCACTGACAAATTGTGCAACCAGCAAGAACTCAAGATTTATTTTTCCTTGCTACCAAACAATCTCAAATTTCTAAACACGTAAATGTACAACTAGAATCGTAACTAAGAATACTGACTTTGATTTAAAAAAAAAAACTACATTTTTATGTTTTTCAGTATGTCAAGGAAGAGGAGTCCTGCTGTCACCCTGCAGTAAGCCTTTTCAAAGCAACATGTTTTAAACAGTGATTATATTAGCACTGTGTGCTGCAGCCACGATACACTACCAAGAAAGGACTGTGTTAACAGACAACCCAACAGCATAAATGCATGCTTCGCTGTTTGATGTTGTGAAAGCTTCTATTTCCATTTGACCAACAATCAAGGTGTATAGTGAGAATGAGAAAATGTCACAAAATAAAATGGATCAAAAGGCATGATGGACAGTTGGGAAGATATGCAAGGAGTTTAAAGGACAGTAAAATTAATGTGAGTCTTGGGCTGACAACCAGATTTCATACAAAAAGAGGGAAAATCATAACATAGAAAATCGAGTGCCAGTAGGCTGGGCTGAACACAGTTCTGGGGTAGGAAGTAAGAGAAAAGGAACTTCAATCAGAGTTGTCACAATAAGGGACACTGGAGAGAGCAGAAATGATTGATAAAGTTTGTTCTGGCTGCCTGGGAGGGCATAGAGGTCATTAGTTTACATTGGCACTGAGATGGATAGACTGTTCAATTTTAGAGGTAGAAGCATTGGTACTTTTATATATACATCACTCCACTATGGTGAATGTGACTTCAAAGAAAATATAGATTTTTATCAAGGTACAAATCTACCCAGAAATTTTGGGAACAAAAGCATTGCCCGTTACTAGTCCTTAAGTCATTTTATTTTTTTTCACTTGGGGAAATATCTGCAAACTTCCAACTTATCTCCTTTTCCTTGGATTAGCAATGCCACTTTCTATGCTATATGAAATCTGACAAAATTCTTTGCTATGAAATAATCTAGTTGCTCTGCAGAATAGGTTATAATAATGTCTCACATATTATATATGTGTCCTGATATAAAGTTATTTTTCTTCAACTATATTATCATAGATATTTCTATATATGTCTTTAAAAATACCTCAGTATTGATTCTTATTTTATTTCTTCTTAATACATATTTCTCCTCCCCTTAGGCATTTTGTTGGAGATTGCCTAAATTAAAATTTCTTTGGACCATAAATCCTCCAAATAATGTCTTCAGGATTGGGAAGACTTGCTGAGTAATAATAAAGAGATCTGATCTTAAGTGCATTTTACATAAGATGCTACATCATTGGTCCTTTTTTCTCTCTCCATCTTCTGAAGAAAGCACCATCAAAAAGCACTTAAGCTTTCCAGGGCTTCCTTCACATTTACTTAACCTTTGATAAAAGACGACATATTTAATGCTTCTAACAAAGCCTCACCACCACCCCCACCCCTGCCTCCCACTCCAGATCTTTTAACTAAACACTGATGCTTCTATTGGTGCTGGCTATGGAAACTCAGGGAAGACCATTTAATGACAGTACCTAATAGGAAAATTTCAATGGTTTTCTGTGAATAAAAGAAGGAAGAGAAGAAAGGGGAAGTAAGAGTACAAGAATGGAGAGGGATGAGCATAGGACAATACATGGAGACCAAAAAGCTTTGCAAAAACAAGGAGAAAGTCACTTACAGGTGAGTTCTCCAATGCCAGGAACAATGTCTTATTTCTCCAACAAATTGCCTTGATGCAAATTTCCAAATGAATAAAATAAATTCGACATGAAAACATTCAGTAAGAAAAAGAGACAAAATTGTGATATACTTAACTAAATTTGGGATCCTTCAATGTTGGGTTAGAGTATGCAAAAGATGATCATTAAAATGTTTCATATGAGAAACTAAAGAGAACATACAAGCTGTTTACAAAGTGTGAGAAGACTTGTGTGTGAGGAGGGTCGGCTGCTAACTGAACAGAGTGGTGAGGAAAGAGTAGGGGAAGAAGAACGGAGGGGAGGCAGGAAGATGGTGTGAGCCCGGGGACTGGATGAGATGAAATAATAGGGAGAGCTTCCTAGTAATGGAATGTCTATCCCCTAACCTACCCCTCCCATAAGTTGAGTATTCTGTAAAGTCTCCTAAAATAACATGTTTTATGTCCATGTGTGGTTTTATCTGCCAACTGAGGAAGACATTAAGTTTTATGTCTAGGTCACTGCAGAGACTAAAGAGTGTTCTCCTAAGCAAGAGAAGGGAGAGTGGAAGGGAAGTTTTCCCAACCCAAGGACTCATGGCATGGTTTTAGATTACTAATGACTGGGAAAGAATTATCGTATCTAAGATAAGCATAATGAAGTTAGAATTACAACTCTCAATAGATAGATAGATAGATAGATAGATAGATAGATAGACAGACATTTATATATATATTCTCTCTTATTCTATTGAAGACTTTGTTGATCACATAGTAGAAGTATTTTCTTCAATCTTATGCCAACTATAGAGTAGAACACCGGTAGTCTTCATTCTTTGCCATGTGCTGTCTTGTTCATGATAGTTGGGTATCTATATTCACACTATAGAATTTCTAACTTAATTATATTACTAAAGAACCATATTTTTACTTCTTTGGATCTGTAAAAGTTTCCAAAGTATTAATAAACACCTTATTAATACTTTTTGTTTGATTTATTGAAAAAAAAAGCATAGTCAAATGACTGAGAAAATGAAGAAAGAAGGGGTGAACCTACTTCTCCAAAGGAATCTCTTCCCAGAGCCCACAGCTGTAGACTTGCGAAGTCATCTAACTGATGGCACTGATGCTGGCTGCATTATTTCTAGATGTTGCTCTTCAACTATTAGCCACCTAAGAATTATTGGCTAATTTATTCAAAAGAACCTATAAGGCTGTGTGTTTTTTCTTTCTATTATATTACTATTATAGTATTACACTTCTATTATATTAAAAAAATTGATATCCCAATTTTCTGGAGCAAATAAAACAAAGAATTTTAAATTTTGTGTTTGATTAGATTCAATAATATTTTAGGCGTTCAATTCAAATAAGAATGAGACCTTAGGTCAGATGTTATGGGAAATGCACTAACAGATAATTGCATTTTCTACAGTTTTTCATTTGAAAACTTATTCAATCACGCAAAGCAGTGATCTTTACTCTTTTCTGTAAATATGAATTATCTGGGTATTTTATCATGCTTTTTCTGTTGCATACTTTGGGTCAATTTCTTCTTTCTGTTTCTGTTTCTTCATCTATAAAATGATGATGATGATGATAGTGGCTACCTTATAAAGCTTCTGAGGGGCATAAAATTAATAATAATAAAAGATGCATAAAATAGTGACTGCCACTTAGTAAATACTGTATAAATATTTGCGATTACTATTATTATTATATTAGGTTTCAATTTTAAGCAAAAAAATATTGGCATACATCTTGAAAGATCTCATGGTTATTAGAGTGTTTTAATAATTCCTATCGTAAGGGCTAACAGTAAAAATATAAATTTGTTTTTATTTATTAATTTATTATTTATTTATTTATTTACATCCAAGTTAGCTAGCATATAATGCAGTAATGATTTCAGGAGTAGAATCCAGTGATTCTACCCCACATGTAAGACCCAGTGCTCATCCCAACAAGTGTCCTCCTTAATGCCCCTAGCCCATTTAGCCCATTCCCCTCTACTTTTATTTTAAAAGTAGAGCATCATAATTTACAAAATTTTTTAGCAATAATATTTTTATCACTAAGTGTAGTCATTTGGGATATTTTTAAAAATGCCTAAAAGATCTCATCCCAGTGATTTGTGCCTCTCCTCCTTTATTTAAAATATGACATTATTTTCTGATGGAAAAGGGAACTACGTATCAAAGATCTTTCTGGAGCAATACATGGCAATATTAATTACAAACTGTGTTCTGAATTCAATTATAAAGTTATATTAAAAACAATTCTGGCTGGAAAGTAATGTCCATATAATATACCTGTTCCCTTTTATAATATTTTATTATCAGTACATATAAATTAAATTCCTTCATAAGCTGGTGTCAGATAATTAACAAACCCAATTTCTGTTTATATCTTCTGCACAATCTCCTTCCAACAACTTAAACAAAATTTTTTTAATGTTTATTTACTTTTGAGAGAGAGAGAGAGAAAGAGAGAGAGAGACAGTGTGAGTGGAAGAGGGGGCAGAGAGACTGGGTATCAGAAGCTGAGGCAGGCTCCAGGCTCTGAGCTGTCAGCACAGAGCCTTACAGGTGTCTCGCAGGGCTCTTGGGGCTCATGAACCTTGAGATCATGACTTGAGCCGAAGTCAGATGCTTAACTGACTGAGCCACGAAGACACCCCTCCTTCTAGCCACTTTTTTCTTCTCTTCTTTCCTCAAATACACCCATTCTTTCCATTTCCAGAATGGAATAGCTTCTTCAATCTTCACTTTGGTAACTCCTACTAATTCCTTGAAACCCAACTTAAAAATCACATCCTTTGTGATATCTTTGTGACTTCTTTGGGTAAAGTTAACTGCTCTGCTCAATCTCTTGTTGCAAAACTCAAGCATGTTCCTATCTTCAAGGAAGGTTGGAACCTTAGCTCCCATTAGCTCATGCATGCATGCATGTCCACATAAGTGTGTGTTGGGACACTGTGACATATCTATGTAATTCTCTCAGCCTTCCTGTATCACTTGCAATAATTCAAAAATAGTTGGCCCTTCCTTTGGCTTCTGCTCTGATCAGTGCCACTAACTAGAGGTCCTTCTTTCTGCACCAGTCTTCCTGTGGCTGACTTCCTGAGGTAACTGCTCAAATGTCACCTCAAAAAAAAAAAATTCTGACAAGGCAAATAATTTTACTCCTCGTGGTCCTCACCTCAAACATTTTCTAGTCTTTTTCTATTACCCTGCATTTTTATTCTTTTATATCATCACTTTTTTTCTCCTCAGCAGAGTGAAAGTTTTATTAAATACAGAAAGGGAATACATTTCTAGGAGTGGGATTGATAGATCAGAGTATATATATTAAGACCTCTGGTGCATTTTGCCAAGTTTCCTTCCAGAGATACTTTATTGCTATTGCTATCATTACGGAGCATGTATAATTTTAATACAGATCTATAATTACACCATTCATTATAACTATCATTTGTGTTCTTACAATATACCAATCACTGTGCTAAGTGCCATAATACATTAAGTGTATCTTTACATGTATTTAAGTCTAATTATTTGCACTTCTACTGGTAGTATTAAAGAGTGACAATTTTAACATCCTCTCACCATTAGGTTTTAAATTTTTGATCATTAAGAATTATATTTTACTGTCTGAATTTGAATTTCCTCAATGGCAAGTATGGTAGAACATGTTTCCATATTGCAGTACTTCTTTGTGTTGCTTTTTCCTTTCTGTAAACCTGGTGTAGTAATTTGTTAGGGCTGACATAGCAGCTACCAACTGTGTAGCTTAAACAACAGAAATTTATCATGTCACAGTTCCAGAGGCCAGAAGTCCAAGGTCAATATGTCAGCAGGGTCATACTCCTTCTAAAGGCACTAGGAAAGAATTGATTCCAATTCTCTCCCTCAGTTTCTTGAAGTTATTTTGTTTGTTTGGTTTTGGTTTTTGGTTTGTGGCAGCATGGCTCCAATCCGTACTTGGTGTTCACCCTGCGTCTTCACACCGTCCTCCCTCTGCACAAATATCTGTGTCCAAATTTTCCCTTTTAATAAGGACACTGATTAACTGGATTTTAAGGCCCACCCTAATAAATGATCTCATCCTAACCTGACCATTTGCAAAGATCCTATTTTCAAACAAGGTCACATTCTGAGGTATTGGGTATAGGTGCTTCAAAGCCTGAAATGACATCCAGTTCATGATCTTTGCTAATTTTCCCTTTGGTATACTCAAATATTTCCACCAATTTTAAGAAAAGTAGAAATATAAGCTCGGACCACATGTCAGGCAATTATATTTTTGGTTTGTGTTTATCTTTTGGTTTTGTCTAAGCACTATTGACATAGTAAACTTCATATTTGTAAATAGAAGAATGATGATTATTTCATCAATTACCTTTAGACAAGTTCTTGCCATATAAAGATTAGGTAAAAGACCCTTAAATTATTTACAATTTTACTTTTCATTTAATTATTGAATAGAAGCCATATATTTTAGCTTTCCAGAATCACCCATCTGCAAATATTCTTCACACTGTGAGAATTTATCTAACATATGCCTTTGACTTGTAAACCCATTACTTAAGTCCTTGGCTTCCAGCTTCTTCAACGTCCAGCCTCACCACATTTTCCCAGCCGCATTTTCTGCCCACTCATCTACACACACCATTACTTCCCGCTCATCAAACTACCCCAAATCTGGATAATGCCAAGTCCTCCCAGGCTTTGATGTCTTTGCAAACACAGCCCCTGAGGCACATGCCTAGTGCCCATTTCAGAACTACAAAAATTGCATCATATTGATTGGCTTTTCTCTCTGAAATTCAGGTATTATACACAATATCAGCTCTACAAGAGATCAGCAAAAAATTAATAAATAACTATTTGCAATTTAAAAAAAAAAGTATTTCTTGCACAGACAAGTGATGATCTGAGAGAAGTGACCATAAAACTTGGGGAATCAGACAACGAAGCACAGGTTGTGCAAAACTGATGAGGCAATGAAATCAGAGGCGCAGAACAAATCCGGAAGAAACACTTCCTTGGCCATTCTCTGATCAGACCAGCCATTCTGAATGTTCAGAAAATAATTCCATATATACTTTTTAAACTTTGCATTTTGAAGTAATTTTAGGTTTTTTTTAAAGTTATAAATACAGTACAGAAAGTTCCCCTGTGCCTTTGATGATAACATCTTATGCAACCGTGGTGTAGTTATCAAATCCAAAAAAATAATATTGGTACAAAAATACTGATTAAACTATGGACTTTATTCAGATTCCAAATATTTTCCCACTTATGTTCATTTCCTGTTCAGGAATCCAACACAGGATATTACACTGTGCTTAGTCTTCTGTTTCCTTAGTCATCTTCATTCTGTGACAGTTTCTCAGCTGTTCCTTGTTTTTCATAACCTTGATACTTTGGAAGAGTACTTATCGGGTAACCTGTAGAATATCCCTGTGTTTGTGGGATATTTCTCATGATTCAGTTGATAGTATAGATTTGGGGAATAATACAACAAAGGTGAAATGCCCTTGTCATCACCCTGTATCGGGGTTATATGATATCAACATTGTTTATTACTGATGATTTAACCTTGGTCACTTGTTGATGGTGTCTGCCAAATTTTTCCCCCTTAAAGTTACTATTTTTCCCTTTCTGTATTTTATATGTAGGATATGCATCACTAAGTCCAGTCCACACTTAAGGGAAGGGGGATTAAGCTCAACTTCATGGAAGGACGAGCATCAAAGAATTTGTGGACATATGTTCAAACCACCACAGTAATTATTTTGTGGGAGATACTGTGTGGATATGTAGGTGTCCTGTGTCTCCTTTTTTATTCTATAAGTTTAGCATTCCTCTGTGATTTTTTTATGTTTCTCATTCCTCCTACATTTATTATTTTCAATTTTTCTGAAGGGAATATTTGTCTTTCCCCCATTTATTTATTTATTCAATCATTCACTTATATCAGTTTGGACTCATGGATATTTATGTTATCCTTGGGATAGACTCTATTATTATCATTATTTGTTTTCCTGCTCAAATTGTCCTACTTTTAGCTAGTGGAAACACTCTCAGGTTAACTTTCAGGTGTGCTTTTGATATGGGTCATCTTTTTTTATATATATGGGTCCTCTTTTGAATATTTTTCAACGTTCTAACTTACAGGAACTGCAAGATGCTTTGAGGCTCATATTTTATAATGAGCCATTTCTGCAGTGACTCCTTTTTTCTTTTATTAGAGAGCGATATTTAGAAACTAAGATCTAACTGCTAGGTGTGATCTTTTCTACTGAGGTTTCACTACGCTGAGCCCTTTCAATAGGTAGAGTCAGGAAATACACATCTATATTTCTGTGTTTCATCTATCACCATTTATATTACAATAAGAATGTGTTCATACTTAAACCTCCAACTCCAGTTCAGCACCACAAAATGTATCTTAGTGTTCCTCTCCTCTCTTTTGATGTCATTCTACCTCTTACGGTAAGAAGCCTGGGTTCCCTTATTTACAATTTATTAATATATGTGTTCAAACCTGGTGGACATGTGAAGCTGATTCAAAATTGCTAATTCGACGAAAATAAATTTATCAACTAGAGTACAGTACTTCTTGGGTACAGATGGTCCCCAACTTACAATGGTTCAACTTAATAATTTTTCAATTTTATGATGATGTGAAAGTGATATACATTCATGTATGTAGTATAGTAGAAACCATACTTTGACCTTTGAATTTGGATCGTTTCCCGGGTTAGTATATATGCAGTAGGACACTCTCCTGATGCTGGGCAGTGACAGCAGCTAAAGCTACCAGCCAGCCATGTGATCAGTGGGGTAAACAACTGATACACTTACACCCATTCTGTACACATACGACCATTCTGTTTTTCATTTTCAATACAGAAGTCAATAAATTACACAAAATAGACAACACTCAATTGCAAAATAGTCTTTGTGTGAGATGATTTCTTCCAACTATAAGCTAATGTAAGTGTTGTTGGTATGTTTGTGGTCAGTCAGGCTAAGCTATGATGTTTGGTAGGTGTATTAAGTGCATTTCAACTTACAATACAGTCCACTTACGATGGGTTTTTTAGGATATAACCTTATCATAAGTTGAAGAAGATCTGTAAGGTTCAATTTTTGTGGGTAGCCTTTAGTATCCCATTAAAACACTGCTTTCCAAAGTTACTTATTTCAGTTTCTTTCCCCCCATTTCTTTCAGTGAGATTATGCCATTCGTTAGAAATTAAGTATATTGTCAAAATCTGCATTACTTCTAGGGATTCTCAAACATCCTGATTGATTCTCTTGAAATTTGAATACATTAAAGTTCTCATTTTTCAGTGTACAGTTCTATGGGTTTTGATACATGCATATCATCATGTGTCCCCACCAAAGTTTCTTTGATTACAGTTTCATCACTTTAAACATTCACTTGCACTGATCATATGTAGCCAACTTCTCGCCCCACACCAACTCTTCATAAATAATAAACTATTCTTCATTTCTATAGTTTTAGCTTTTCAGAGGGTCAAATAAATGAAACCATACAATATAACATCTTTGGGATCTGGCATCTTTCACTTAGCAATTCCTTCTTACTGTATGAATCACTGCCTCAATACATTTATTATAAAATATAATCTACTGTATAGATGTACCATTTGTCTGCACATCCAGGGGTTGAAGATGTCTTGGTTCCCTCCAGTTTTTGGATAAAGTTGCTGTAAACGTTTCCCTACAGATTTTGGTATGAACATAATTTTAATTCATTGAATAAATAGGAAGAAGATTACTGGTCAGTATGGCAAATGTGTGTTTAACTTTATAAGAAACTGCCAAAGTGGTTTCCAAAGTGACTATATTGTTTTGCATTTGCAATAAAAATAAATGTGTAAGTTATGTAGGCTGGAAAATACAAAATATAGATGAAATCAAAGAATTGCTACATAAATGGAAATATATGTAATATTTATGGATTGGAAGACTCAACATTGTTGAGATGACAATTCTCTCCAATTTAATGTATAGATTCAATACAATCCCATTCAAAATCCAAGCAATCATTTCTATTTGAAATATCAAAGTAACTAAAAACACCAAAACAATTCTGGAGAAAACAATAACCACAACAAAAAACTCTTACATGGTTTTAGGGATCACAGTGAGAATAGATTGTTCAACGAAACAGAGTAGTCCAGAAATGAACCCATGTGATGGTAATCAATTGGTTTTATCAAAGTTCCAAAATTAACTCAGTGAAGAATGGGCAGTGTTTTGAACAAATGGTATTGGGACATTTAGACATTCATATACCATAAAATGAGACTTGACTCATATACCTCACACCTGATATAATAATGAACTTGAAGTGTTTCATAGACATAAATGTAAAACATGAAATGATACAATATCTACAAGAAAATACTGGAGAAAAGATGTATGTGACCTTTCATTTGATGATGAGTTTTTATATATAGCACTAACGGTGTGATCTATACAATAAAAAATAGAATAAATTGGACTATACTGAATTAAAATATTTTGCTATGGAAATGGTACCCTTACAAGAATAAAATCACAACCCACAGCCTGAGGGAAAAATTTTCCAAATTACATATCCAGAATATACAAAGAATGCTTGAAACTCCACATTAAGAAAACCAACGACCCAGTTAAAAAATAAGCTCCAGAAATTCTCATTCCACATAGTTTTAAATTGTACATTATTCATTTCATAACATGGGTTTTCAAATAACCTCTTCTGTTTTTATTATGCAGTTTGTAACAAATAGTTTAGTTAGGTATGCGGGTGTCTTGGTGGCTCGGTTGGGCATCTGACTTCCGCTCAGGTCATGATCTCATGGTTTGTGGGTTCAAGCCCCACGTTGGGCTCTGTGCTGACAGCTTAGAGCCTGGAGCCTGCTTCTTATTCTTTGTCTTCTTCTCTCTCTTATACTTACCCAATTCATGCTCTGTTTCTCTTTCTCTCTCAAAAATAAATAAACATTAAAAAATATTTAGTTAGGTATGAATAGATTAAAAAGAAGTGTTAAGTATTAGCTTTTTTATATGTATAACTATAATTGCTAGCCTTGGATCAAAGCAGGCCAGCCAGCTAAAGAATACCTTATAAGCAGGATACCTAAGGTAAACCTATCCATTCCGATTTGGACCAGTCATATGTATATCTATATGAGGCAGGGAGATATTCACTCTTGATTGGAAGAATCAAGCTATTGATAATTGTTAATAAAGGTATAAGCCATCAGTATTATAAAATGACTTTAAGAAGTCCTATAATATATTTAGTCCTTATATAAGTCAACTACTAGAATTCGTGCTTTGCAAGACTATTTATGCAGAAGTACAAATTACTAATATTAAGATGAAATATCCTAAAATAGAAGAATACCATTTTATTTTCTCTTTAAAAGTTCCAATAAAATTAAAATATTGAAAATCACTATTTCAACAATATGAATAAAATAAAATTGATAAATATTAGTCAAAAGGAAATTCCTATGTTTCAATTAAATATAATTAGTGACACAGGACGATTTCCTTCGATGTTCATACCTAATGGATATTTGCCAAAACAAAGACAGATAATGTGCCTCCAATTTCCCCATTGTAGAAAAGTTTATGTATATTTTCAGTGAGAAAGCAAGAGAGGATATTCTAAACTTCACACTACTGACACAACTCTCCCAATTTTTAATTTCCAATCCCATTACAATAAGAATAAACTGTTGAGTATAAGGGAAAAATCAGAAACTATTGCAAAGCATAGCTAGAATGTGTTACTTTAACAGTAATCATAATTTGGTGTACTAGAGCCTACCAGCTATAAAACAAAACAAAACAAAAAGAGTGTTTATTTTGGTGTTAATACTATTTTTGTTTAATATTTTAGTTTACAATGTTCCCAAGAAAAGTTAAGAATAAAATTTCCATTAGTCTGTAGGGGTAGAAGGAAATAAAAAGAAATGGATTCTAGAAGGAATTTTTTGGGAGATACAGTTCAGTTAATGGCAGGAAGAAAAAAGAATGAGACTCAAAGAAAAAACAAATCTAGTCATTGATCATTTAACTCCCAGTGGTCTAAAGGCAGTTACTGGACACTGTGAGAGAAAACACCTCTAAAAATAAAACTGTTTCCTAAAAGTTACTACAGAGAAGGCAGCTCTGGTTGTACATTAATTAGATTTTAAGGGAGAAAAGAACAGAGAACACTGCTTTAGATGTTATTAGGAGCAATCATACTTAATGATACATTTCAATTCTAATTTCACTTAAATTATAAAGTTGCAAGCCCCACTGTTTCTTCACACAGCCTAAGCCCCTCCTCCCTCACTCCATCAGCGTTTTGTGAAGCGTTCTCCTTAATTAACTAAATTGTTGTCTAGCTAGACATCTTGACTTTGAGAAAATGGATGTCGGGGGATTTGCTTGACAGAGGACCTAACAGAGTCTTCACACAGAACAGAAACATGACATTGGTTCTGAAATAAATTTATAGTCCTGCTGAACAGAGATTCCACTACCAGCAGAAGAAACTGCTCTAGAGGCACAATGACTAATATGTCACCACATCAGCAATTCCTTTATGGAAGCAGAGGAAGAACACCAAAATAAATCAGATTTGTCACAGGCCTAAATACCATTAGGCTTGTCAGCTGGGATCTGATTCTGGCGTCCCAGAGCAATGGGTGGGAAAGTTTTGACTGCACTTTTCCAAAAGCTTCACCCACAGCAACATGGCAGCCATTTCAGTGGCTCGTGCCTTACATGCAATCCCTAATGATCTTCCCTAGATGTGCCTTCCACATCACCACAGTCATTTATTTTAAATTTACTTTAAAAGGAAAACTAGGGATTGAACTTGGAGAGAACAACATATGCTGTAGCTCTTCTGTGCTCTCTTTGGGCTTCTCTAGTTTTATAATTATACTCAAAGCATACTAAAATAATAAGCAGCCATTATTTCTTGAAGCAGGTCAGGAAAATGTTATTTAAGTGATTCACCCATTCTTTTCAGTAAAAAAAATATTATTAAAATGACTATGTCACATACCCAATAAGAGAGCCTTACAAATTACAGATGATAAATACAAAATATTATTTAATAGTATTAATGCATAACTCAAATACATAAAATCCACAAATTAATTATATTGAATTTTAGTGTCTAGCAAATAAATTGATATCAAATAACTAATAAAATCTATTCAGGAGGGAAAATGTTTTAAATTTGTAATATTGATGCTTCCCTTCAGAAAGTTTATAAAATATACCCTAGAAATTGGAAGAGTGGCTCATCATAGATACAATAAAATTTGTTGACACTTAAGATTTGTTGAATCCTTAACAATTTACATTTTATGGGGAAGAAGTGATTTTGGCTTATAAAACTGTTTAAACATAAACGTTGTGACTTTTCCAACTCAAGTATAGATGGTCATATTAAAAAGTGTAAGATTCCCTCTCCACTTGCAAAGCAAATGAAGAACTGTGCCTCAACATCATAAAAAATGATCAGAAAATAAATGTGGAATTTTTTAACCAAAAATGCCCTTTATTTTTCAAAAATACTACTGTAATTTAATTCACCCAGTTCATTATAGCAATCTATTAAGATAAATCAAAAATCATTGAAATAATGAGATGTTGGAGGAGAGAAAACACATATAATTAAACTCCATTGATCTCTGAGGTAGATATTAGGCCTCTAAGACCCTAAGATGCCTTTTCTTGACATGTCATTGCTTACTACTGTGAACAGCAAATAATTTCTATTCCATTAAATAATTTGTCTAGGTGTATTAAAACTATCTGTGCATGTATACATCTCCCTCATTAAATGAGATCTTATTTGTTCATTAAAAAGGGTTGGAAATGTAGGGAAAAGAGCATCTATAGTTGCACGAATATGTTTAAATATATTTTATACAAAGAACTGTGGAGCAACAACAACAAATAAGAGGCATGATGTGAAATATTGAAAACATCCTTATTCCAATTTATGTTCTGGTTAGCATTTAATGATTACTTTTTACTGGACTGTCACTTAAATGCTAGATACTTGGCAATCCCAGGAGCCTTTGAATCTACTTTAAAGCATCATAGAAATCTTCACAGGACTGATCAAATCTGAGAGGAAACCTAGAAAGTGAATAGGAAGGTATTTGTTAAGCAGGTGGAGGCTGAGAAAGATAACACATTTTAGTGAACGGCAGAGAGTAGCAAGAGATCTTCTAAAAAGAGGAAAAGTTGGACTTAGGTGTGCAGGAATGAAATGTTACAACATGATCAGGGAGACAGCTCAATACTGTCATATTGATGAATCATAATGTTAGAATAGAGAAGAATTATATTAACACTAGAAAAGAAAAGACAATAAAGTGTAGGATTTTTGTTTTTGATCCTATCTCTTGAGGATTTCCTATATATTGTAGTCATTCAAGAAAAGTAGAATGAATGAATGATTGATTGAATTGATAATAACATGAAAGTGTTGAATCACCCTGACAAAATATTATACCAATATTCTGATCACATGCATTTACTCTACTTCCAGTTAGCTGTCTTTCTGTGACAGTATAGGCAAATTTACTTGAGATGTGCATCAGTTTGGCTCTGCCAAGAAGCAAACACCAAGAGGGGATTTGCTACCAAACCTTGATTGGGAACTGAACAAGAGAAGGCTCCGGGAGACTTCATGCCACAGCGTAGGTCTGATGCCTGTGAATTGAAAGAGGGAAGGAAGGAGGATTGGGTAGGAAGAATCTCAGACTCCAGTATAGTGGTGAGAAAGCTTTGGTCAAACCTAGAGGGAGGCTTCCAGCCAAAGTCATTCACCAGAGTCCTGCATCTCACTTGATAAGCCTGCATTAGTACCAGTGCATATTTAGTCATTGGTTGGAAGCAGGCAGTGGGAAGCAAAACTTGGCAAGAAATGAAATGGTGGATCCAGACAGGCAGCAGCTGGGACCTACAGTTAGTCCATTATACTCTTCACAGCAGGGGATCTGAGTGGCACATTTTCATGGCTGCCACAAAAATAAATCTAAATGGAAAGTTCTCTGAAGACTGATTAAAAAACAGAATTAAAAATCATGTAGAGACCATGTTCCCAAAATATCAGAAAGAATCATCTGTCTCTTAATTGATCTTCTTCTTTGTGCAACTATAGTTCCCTGTGGTCTCATAACAGAGCACAGAAAACAAAGCACAGAATTTCCTTGAAATCATGACTGGGACATTACAAGAAGAGATTCTGAGTCCCTATGATTAACAGTAGCTAAATTTTGGGGGGAAAAAAAGTTGTGATACAGGCATGTAAAATCCTTAAGTATATAATGCAATTAAATGAAACTTACACTAGAAACATTTTTATGGTATTAATGAACTTAAGTCAAATGCACAAGGAAAATTAAGGTATTTAATTATGAACACTATTCAATTTTTCCAATTCTCATATGCTTTTAACTGGTTTAAAAGAAAAAGTTGTTTTTGTCATAAGATGTATGTCAACATTTTTGCTATTTTCAAAAGGTTAGCTTTGGAGAAAGAAACTTTTTGCAGATATGTGAATACTGTCTAATGAACATTAGAGAAACCAGAATTCAAATAGCAGTAAAAAAAGAGTGAGTCTATCAAATAAGAGGAATGAAATTGGTCTCATTTGCACTAAAATGTTCTTCATATATTCAATTTTTATAAACTTATTATGTGTCAAACAGTGGAGGACCTACAAAACATTAAAAGTAAAATTTTTTAAAAAGGATATAATGTGCTTCTGGCCTTTGAGGGCCTCAGAGACTAATGGAGGAGTTTAAATCAGTAAAACAATAGGGTGACCAGTGCTTACATGGTTACAGAGAGGAGAGAAGAAAAGTGTGTGATTGGTGTATTCCAAGTAGGCTTCATAGAATAGATATAATTCAATATAATTGAATCAGGAAGTAGCATTAGGTTAGTGGGAAAGAAACTGTCTTCTAAGTGGAGGGAGCAGTATGTACAAACACGCAGACAGGAAAAGTTTCAATGAACCATTCTATAATTTACTATGACCAGAGAGCAGAGATACAGAGAAAAGGGGTGAGGCTGAGACCCACTATGGTATGCAAAAAGTTTAATTTTTCTTTCTTAAGAGACTTTTTTTTTTTTAATGTTTTATTTATTTCTAGGAGAGAGAGAGACAGCGTGAACAGGGGAGGGTCAGAGAGAGAGGGAGACACAGACTCTGAAACAGGCTCCAGGCTCTGAGCTGGCAGTCAGCACAGAGCCCGACGCGGGGCTCGAACCCACGAACCACGAGATCATGACCCAAGCGAAAGTCGGACGCTCAACCGACTAAGCCACCCAGGCGCCCCGCTTATGGACAGTAAAGGGCATGGAAGAACTTTGGTGGAGGTGACACGATCTGCCCTACCAATCTGATATATTTGTTATGTATACAAAGAAGGATGGGAGTGGTATAAAAGAATGAGGTTGAGGAAACATTTAAAAAGCTGTTATAAAATTCTGAATAAAACATGATCAGGGCTTGAACTAAGGCAGTGGAAGTGGCAGTGCAAAAGAGTCAATGTGAGAAATATTTAGAATGATGTACTTCCATTCCCCACGAGTAGCCAGAGGCAGTGGAATAGAAAGAGAAAGGTGCTACATGCCTTCCCAACTTTGGCCTGGGCACTACTCATAGAGAGAAGGATTCTAGGCAGGATTCCCTATTGGACAAATAGGAGGAAATGTTTGTTAAGCATTTAAAACTAGGAAAAAGAAATGTATCTGAATTTGTTATTCACTTCTTCAATATTTCATTCATTTATTCACCAAATATTCAGTGTCTTCTATATGCCAGGCACTGTTCTAGTCTAAAAGGATATAGCAGTGAACACCACTGGCAAGAATATTTGCCTTTTACTAACTAATATTCTAATGGAGAAAATCAGAAAATAAACAGCTAGCCTAGGTAATGTGAGAAATTTTGATAAGAGTTGTGTAAAAAAAAAAAAACCAAAAAACAAAAAAACAGAGCAACAGGTCACCTGGGTGTCTCAGTAGGTTAAGTGTCCAACTCTTGATTTCAGCTCAGGTCATGATCTCATGGCTCATGGGATCTAGCCCCCATTGGGCTCCAATTGGTATTGTCTCTCTCTCTCTCCTCTCTCTCTGTCACTCTCCCACTTGGACTTTCCCTCTTTCTCAAAATAAATAAACTTAAAAAAATTAGAGCCACAAAGGACAATAGAAATGCAAAGGTCTGAGAAAGCTGCACTACAGAGGGTTCATTTGAGCAGAGACAGAAGTTGATTGGGCGTGACCTGTGGGGTATTGGAAAAGAAGTGCATTGTGGACCCAGGACATGGCATATTCTAAGCCTTCAAGGTAGGAATAAGTCCAGTGTGTACAGGGGACAGGAAGTAGGCTGGGGTGACTGTAGCAAAGTAATAGAAGAGGAGAGTAAGTGAAAAGTGTGGTCAGATACCTTCAGGGAAAGCTGAATTATGGGGGCGATAATTTTTATTTTACATATGATGAAAATCTGTCATGTAAAAGTAGTGTCTTCCTGAACACATAGAAAACTTTACATCTCAGAACTTTAGTATACATTTTAATGTATGTGCTAATGTTCTGCTTTTTTTCTTCTTCTTGATAACAATCAGATCGGTTTACTTTTATCTGAAATAACATTGAGCTTCAAATTAACTCTACATACAAAACTAATATTTTGTCTTAATGATATAGTGTTATTTGGAATTTTTATCATTGCATCAAAAATTTTTATTTTTTAATGATTCCTGCATAAAAATATTTTTATTAACAATTTTTTAGTGAAACCCCATTGAAGAGATTAATATAATGAATCAAGCACTTATATATGATTAAGATAACAGCACTGACAAATTCAGAAAATTGTCCATTGGCAAGGTAATATCACAAGAGTGTGAATTAGATACAAGAAAATCAGTGTTATGAGTACCAATATATAAGTGTGTCAATTCACTATTAAACAAATATAAATTATTAGTAGATATTTTATAACTAAAATCTCTACAAGGAAATACTTGTATAAAATTGTTTAAAAATTGTATTGTTTTAGTACAGGACAAAGCAAATCTTTGTAGAAATGAATCTCCAAAAGATGTACGTATAGTATATAGTGTGTCTCAAGTTTATTTGTTCACAGTGCTTCCTTTAACACTGTCTCTCACTAGGACATGTGGAAATCAGTTTTGGTTACCAATGAATATGTGAGTCTGTCTAGAATTATGTGCACAAGTGTCAGGAGCTACCATTTTGGATGTCATTATATCATACATCAGGACATTGGGTAACTACTACTGGTACTACTGCTAATCATTCATATTATATGGCTTTCACTGTACGCCAGATCCTATCCTAAGTGTTTGACTCATATAGACTCTTCTAATCCTAGTTTCATCTCTCTGAGGTTCATGTTTTATTATTATCTTTGTGGAAGAGATGAGAAACCTAAAACACAGAGAGGTGAAATGACTGGCTGAGATCACAGAGCTCATAAGCAGCTGGGCCAGCAGATTGGCTCCAGATTATGGCTCTTTATATACTGCCTCTCAAATACATCAGTAAGATGTCCTTCATTGAAGATTAGCTATGGCCATCCCTGTTATAATTCTAGGACATATGCTCTTCTTTTTCATCAGAAGTGTGATGTTCTATCTGCTTCTTTCTGTTTTTATCTCATTCTGTACTCCACACATTTCCACTTCTGTGTCCCACTTAGATCCTATGGCTAAGATGCAAATTCTTGATTTCTATAAGTTCCTGAAATATATTCTTTGAAAATGTAACTTTCTCTCCGAATTACACAGTCTTTATCAACTGTATTAAAATTAGTAGAGCTATTTCAGTTTCTAGAACTGCAACTGCACAAATGCTGAAGTGGTGATATTTCTTTTGTAAGAGAATCATCTCCAATATCCTTTTTGTTCTCTTTGCTGAAGTAGGAGAGCTTTCATAAATATACGAATGTTCCACTTCTCTTCCTTCTGTCCAATTTTGTTCATTTAACAAATATCGATGGATGTCCACTATGTACAAGGTATTGTTATAGTCCTGGATGTCACTGAAAAAATAATAACTTGTTTTGGTTGGCTTATATTGTAGTGGTGGGTGACTGATGTTGAACCATACACATCATTGGGAAGTAAACTGTACTGTGTATAAAGAAATATAGTACTAGAGAAAAATTAAAATATGATGAGAAAAAATCGATGATCAATGGGGTGATCGTAATACTGAATAAGATATAAAATCAAATTTTGAGGGAAGGTAACCTTTGCGATAAATGTGATGGAGATAAAAGATTGAGCCCAAACTCAAAAACATATCCTACAGAAAAAAGTTCCAGGCTGAGAACTGGAAGAGAGGCCTGAGAGAAAAGCTTAGCTGACACATGCCTAGCACTGTCTGGACACTATTTTAGAATGAAGTGAGAGAGGAGAAAGAGTAGGAGCAACAGTCAGAAAAGGCCATGGGGAGCTGGACTTTGTAGGTCATCATGAGGAGCTGAGTTTCTACAGTGACTAAAATGGGGGGAACCAGTGTAGGGTTTTGAATGAAGAAGAAGCATCAACTGACTAATGCATTTCAAAGCTCACTCTGGCTTCTTGGGTTAAATATAGAGTGGGGTCCTCAGGTTGAGTATGGGAGTCAAATCAAGGATAGCTGTTAGAAATCTACTACATAATCCAGAAGAACAATGATATGATTTGAATTAGGATGGGAGTAAAAGAAGCACAAAAATCAGTGCATAGATGGATTTATAGTTGAGGGGAGAGAGTTGAGAGGCAAAAAATAAAATAAAGACAAATCGAGTGTCCTCAACATATACAATACAGTTTGAAGATACAGAATTAGATGAACTCATGGATGATGAGCTGAATGTAAATTGAGAAAAAGGAAGGAGGAGGATCAAGGCCTGGGCCCCTGTAGCACTGAAAGTCTGAAAAAAGAAGAAGGACAGTATTTGCGGAGCAGGATGGTCTGGTGAGTTAGAGGAAAGCAAGGAGATTGTGGCATCCTGGGAGCCAAGGGAAAATCACATGAAAAAGGAAGAAGTGTCCATCATAAGCAAAATCCTGTGGTGCTCCTGCAACTGACCTCCATCCCTGGTGGTGATGAAGGAAATCCTGGCACCATGCATTGTACAGCCCTCTTCCTCACCCACATGATGACGATAGAAGAGTAGTGGAGGCACCGTATTCCACTTGATTTGTTACCTGCCAAACACGTGTGCTGTTTCTCAAAATTCTTTTACTCTGTTCTTTTTTTAACCATTGTCCTTACACCACACCTGGCTCCTTTGGTCAAGGTTTTGCTGTTCCATGGATTTAAGCTCCTTAGCCATAATTTACATCAGGATATAGGAAATGATCAATTAAGATTTTCAGATTGGTTGAAACCAAAGAAGAAAAATATAGAACATTTAGATATCAACCTTAGATTTTTTTTAACCTCTCAAATTTGGTAATAAATTACCTGAACCCAATAGTTCAAGGTCCTTCCATCTCCCTGAAAATTTAATTTAAAATTTTGTTAAAATCAATAAAAGAAATTATTAGTATTATAGATTTATAATCTTATCCCACTGTTGTCTTTTTTACAGAAAGAACTCTGTATGAATGTATAGGATAGTAAGAGATTTAGTTAGTGATGATATTGAAATGTCACAGCCTCTGCTTCCTCAGGGAGTCCTCAATGTAATTCTGTATAATTGCAATGTATAGGAACAAACATAAGACAACTAATTATTTTATCTTTTCTACCATTACACTCTCAGATCCAAAAAGAACATTTTTTTTTGTGCTCTCTAAGTAGGTGATGGCTCTGCACATTCTTGGCTGGAAAAACACATTCTGAAGTACTTATTTTTCAATTAGTTCAAGGGTGAGTGTCTACATCTTGGTTTTCTTATTGAGGCTATGCAGAGGGCATCTTCACCTCATCTTTCCTCAGTATAATTACTGTTATTATCATTAGGTAAAAAATAAACTATTTTTTGATTGAAGTGCAATTAGTATCAACATTTAGCATATAGATATAAAGTGAGAAGACTGNTTTCTACCATTACACTCTCAGATCCAAAAAGAACATTTTTTTTTGTGCTCTCTAAGTAGGTGATGGCTCTGCACATTCTTGGCTGGAAAAACACATTCTGAAGTACTTATTTTTCAATTAGTTCAAGGGTGAGTGTCTACATCTTGGTTTTCTTATTGAGGCTATGCAGAGGGCATCTTCACCTCATCTTTCCTCAGTATAATTACTGTTATTATCATTAGGTAAAAAATAAACTATTTTTTGATTGAAGTAAATTAGTATCAACATTTAGCATATAGATATAAAGTGAGAAGACTATAGAAACATTTTTTATGATTGCATTCATGTGCTAACAACTGAAAAAAATGGAATATACCAATATGATTTAATTTTTAAAAGTACTCTATGGATCTGCTTAAGGAGTAAGCATTTTCAAAAACCAAAAATATTTCGATAAAACAATTATATTTTGTATAGGCAACGATTTTTCTACAATATTTTTTCAGAAATGGTCAACTAAATAAAATTTTCTGGATTCATCTGAGCTTATCTGCAAGTTAACTTGCATAAAGTAATGACCTCTCATTACAAGAGGTCAAGATTTGAGCTTTGTCAGAACCTTGGGCAGAACAGCACATTTGGTGAAATCTGCAACAAGTCTAACATTCAATTATTCATGTTTCAGTAAAGTTGTAAATTTCAAAATGGTATCCCCAAAGGGAAATAATAATTATTTTGTGAATAGCTTCACTTTCTAACATTAAAAATTAAAGGAATAAACTTACACCATGACTTCTTGGTTGAAGTAATCCTACTTCCTTTTTCACTTCAGATTTTCCTTTTACACATTACAATAAATTTTTGAATGTATGATTTGATAAAACAGTCAGTGCATTGCATTTCACATTTCCCTCTGGAAAAAAAAAAAATGTGTCTTTTAAACAAGGTATTCCAGAGAAACATTACTTATCTACAAAACAAGAGAGCAACAATATAAGTAAAAAGAAATGATCACCTCAAATTCAGAATGTGAGCTGTTTCTTATAGAAAGGACAATTCAATTGGGAAGGGGCCCACAGTGTCTAGGCGCAAGGGTCTACTTCCAAACCAATGCTTCATTTATTGAATACACAATTTTTTTCTCATTTTAAGTGATGTTTGTTCTATTTTTAGCTTTGGTGTCTTGACCAACATCTGCTCTCCAGGAGAAGAGTGGTAAATATTTTCCATGATTAGATAGATTTGACAAGTATTTTGATGGGACTAGATAGTATTGCTAATCATATTTTGAAGATGAAAGAAACTAACATGTTGCACACTCGTAAATTTCACCATCGTTAAAAAATAAAACTTGATATCTTATAAAGCTTCAGAGACTCGGCCCATGCTAAGTATAATGGAATTGATCACCCCTCTGTGATTATGCCCTCTTTCCAGTTATACTAACTTCTTTGTTCTCCCATGGGTCCAAATTAGCCATCTCAAGCTATACTTGCTCCCTGGGGGGTTCATTGTGCCCATTGATCATCAGCGTTCTCACACAGCTAAGTGCACCAAAAGCCCAGGTGCCATGGTTCATCATCGGGAAATGATGCATTATTCAAAGCAAATGTTTCTAGATGATTTGTCAACCTCAGACAGTGAATTGTACTCAGAAAGCAAGGCTTGAAATCCCAATCTTACCACTTATTTGTCCAGGTTTCAGCAAATCATTTTACTTATCACTCTAAATCCTTTGTGGAATAAACACGGTGTCAATGGTAAATACATAAATGTATTTCTCTGAAAAACGACTTGCTCTTACCCAAATCAGATTTAACATATAGCTATGTTGTGAAGATTAAATGAGATAATATATGTGAAAGCCTCGGTAAGTACCAAAGTACTCCACAAATAAGAGCTATGATCTCTGTCTTTCCTTTTTATTTTGATTTCCCACTAACCAGAGTTTCTGTCACTCACTTCAAAACTATTTCCTTTCATTATCCCTTCATTAGTAAATGTTATTTTTTTTTTGGAGATGATAACTCTTTCAGAGAAGATGACACTTAAGTTGTCAAATAATTCTAATCACAAAATGAACCTACTTTCAGTGAAATAAATGAATCAAATGGCATGTTGTCGGTTAAATACTTGATACTTATAAAGAAATAGTATTCACAATAGATCCCCATAGGAGATAGAAATATTTATCAGTTTTGGGATCATTTATTATAGAAGAGTGAGCCTGGTAAGGTGGGAGAAAAGTGAAAAATCTCTATTTGTGTCTTTCCTACTTAATTAGTTATATTTGCATATTTAGGTTTCAACCTAGATATAAACCATATTTGTTCTGTTTACTATTAATATGCATAATATTTTTCAATTTCTCTTTAAAATCAGAACATGAAAATGTGTAAATGAAGTTCCTCAAATGATGGAAAATAGAGATACCAACAGATTATCATAGAAATGAGGAAAGACTCAGGATTAGAGGGGTCACATGAATAAAATAAGAATGATTTTCAAAGTGTAGATTTTACCAACTTTGAAAGTATGTGATATTAGCCTTTTTGATAACAAACAAGGTCTTTTTTTGCTAGAAGTAGGTTTTAATAAGAATGTTCCAAGGCTACCTGAGTGGCTCAGTCAGTTGGACGTTCGACTTGGGCTCAGGTCATGAGCTCATGGTTCATGGTTTCGAGCCCCATGTCAGGCTCTGTGCTGGCAGCTCAGAGCCTGGAGCCTGTTTCAGATTTTGTGGCTCCCTCTCTCTCTGCTCCTCCCCTGCTCCCGCTCTATCTATGTCTCTTTCAAAAATAAATAAACATTAAAAATTAAGAAAAAAAAATGAATGCCTCAGTGACCAGGTAAAGATGTTACTCTAACAGACTAAGTAAAATTAGAATATGCCATCCTCTGGTATTTGACTGAATAAATAACACAGGTATATGTGTTCCATTTACAAAGCGATACAAAATAATAATAGTGCTTGTAACAAGGGGTCACAATTAAGTTGTTAGATACTAAGGGAGCAAGAATATCCATGTTTTTTGCAACTCCAATTGTCCTTGCACATTGCAGTGTAAAAGGTGGATACTCGATACATACTTCTTCACTGATGGTACATTGCCTAAAAAACAAGAATAGGCCATTTCCCATATGTGAAACCTGCCATAATTTAAATATGAAAATATTTTAGGGGCGCCTGGGTGGCTTAGTCGGTTAAGCGTCCGACTTTCGCTTAGGTCATGATCTCGCGGTTCGTGGGTTCGGGCCCCGCGTCGGGCTCTGTGCTAACTGCCAGCTCAGAGCCTGGAGCCTGTTTCAGTCTGTGACTCCCTCTCTCTCTCTGACCCTCCCCTGCTCACGCTGTCTCTCTCTATCTCTCTCTCTCTCCCAGAAATAAATAAAAAAACATTTAAAAAAAGGAAGAAAATATTTTAAAGTAATTTTAACTTCTCAAGAACTAAATTATAAAGCAATGGGAGTGTTTTTATTTCTGAAATCATCCTAACCTTATATTAAGAGTGTTTTGTACTTGAGGATGCATCTTATTTTTTAGTAAGTGTAGCAAGATCTAATTGGCATAAAATAACTTGCATATACTAAATTGTAAATTTGTGATACATTTTAACAAATGAATATACCCATGAGATTTTATCTACATCCATGAAACAAACAGAGATTAAAAAATCATTTCCAAAAGTGTTATCATAACTGTTTGTGATCTGTTCCTCTCTATTTTGTTCATTTTATCCATTTGTCTATCTTTTTGAGAATGACACACTGTATTATTACTGTAGTTTTACACGTCTTGTTGAGCTTCTTGGAACTCTGGGTTTATAGCTGTCATCAAATTTGGAAAATGTTCAGCCAATATTTCTTCAAATGCCTTGTCTGCTCCTCTACCTCTATCCTCCATCAGGGACCCCAGACACACACACTTAGTCACACATGACTCACCCACAAGTCACTAATGCTCTGTTTATTTAATTTTTTTTTTTTTTGAGTTTGTTTGCGAGGGGGAGGGAGTCAGAGAGACAGAGACAGAGATAGAGGGACAGGGAGAGGCAGATAGAGAGGGAAGAGAGAAGTCCATGCAGACACTCCACTGTCAGCTCAGACCCTGATGTGGGGCTGGAACTCACAAACTGTGAGATGGTGACCTGAGCCAAAATCAACGGAGACACCCAGATGCCCCTCTCTGTTTACATTTTATTTTATTTTATTTTTTTAATAGTTTATTGTCAAATTAGTTTCCACATAACACTCAGTGCTCATCCCCACAAGTGTCCTCCTCCTCTGTTTACATTTTAATTGTCACTTCTCTCTGTGTTTTGATTTTGAAAGGTCCTACTGATATGTTTTCAGCTCACTAATCATTTATTCTGCACTATACCTTCTACTTTTAATCCCAGACCATGTATTTTTCACATAAGACATGATAATTTTCATTCCTAGATGTTGGATTTGGGTCATGTTATTACTTCTGTGTCGCTACTTAACTTTCTAAAAATGTGGCGTACCATTGAAAGAGCTGCTATGCTTTTGTCAGCTGATTGTAACTGGGAAAGTTCAGCTAATTCTAACATCTTTGTCAGTTCTGAGTCTGTTTTGATTTTTCCCACTACGGATATTATTTCCCTGCTCCTTTACATGTCAGGTTATTAGAAGTCAAATATTGTAAATTTTACCTTTTTGACTGGATATTTTTACATTCCTCCCCTCTGCAGATACAGTTAGTTTACTTAAGAGTTTGATACTTTGGGTCTTGCTTTTTCATTTTTTAAGTGGGACAGACCAGCATTTGGTCTATATTGATTACTCTGAGGACTCTATCCAATTCCCTATGAACTGTGAAGTTTTTTAGTATGGCTGATGGTAAAAGGCACTATTGCTGGCCCTGTGTGCCTGCGGGGCATGGTCACATCTAATCCTTTCAGTTGGTTCTTGCCGGCCTGAAACCAAGTCCTCATACACACTCCTTCAGCAATATTCAACTGAATAATCAAGAAAGATCTTCTGCGAATCTCCAGTGTTCTCTTTTTATGCATCTCTCTCTTTTTCTTCTATCTGGAGAACTTCAGTTGCCTTAGTCTTCCCAAACATTCACTCTGTCTGCAAGTCTCAGCTCTTCTAGGCTCTGCTAGGGTTTCTTTTTCCTGAACAACAACTTGAAAACTCTTTCAAGACAGTAAGTTGACACAATCATATGGCTCACTTGGTCTGTTTCAGAGCTCTTTCAGATCTCTGCACTGTACTGCCCAGTGCAATTGAATTGCCAACCTTTGTTTCACTTATTTTGTGTTTTGGTTGTTTTGAGTAAAAGGATGTATCTGGTCCCTGTTATTCCATCTGGGCCAGAAGCGGAAGTCAGATATGTTTGTAAACACAATTTGCAATAAAGAAAAATAATAAATTTGAATAAAAATCACGTTGAAAGAAATGTTTTCTTGAAATTACAAATCACATATACTGAAATGTGAACAATTCTTGCAGACTTTCCTGAAATTATGATACTTCTCAAAATCACTTAAGAATTATTAAGCTATTACAAAAAGCATATATTCACTATCATCTGTTACTTCTCTTAAAATGGACAGCACATCCCTTATTAGGTATTTGGGAATATAGCTATATTCATGTTACCAATGAAGCAACTATGTTCATATCTGAACTGACTCAAATTTGAGAAGAATGGCATTTTTCAGAGAAAGAAGATAATTTCCTTGAGCAGTCAATCAACTTGATATCAAGACTAAATTAAGGTATTTTTTTGGGGGGGAGGTTATTGAAGAGCTAAAAGGATACTGAATTTACTTGAGAAAAAGTTTGTGTGATACATCTAAATGTTACTATAAATAAGTTAAATGAGTTTTGTTGAGTTTGGTTGATCCAAAATTTTTGAACACCANGTGCTGACTGCCAGCTCAGAGCCTGGAGCCAATTTCCCAGTCTGTATCTCCCTCTCTCTCTGACCCTCCCCTGCTCACGCTCTCTCTCTCTCCTAGAAATAAAAATAAAAAAATATTTAAAAAAATATTTATTCAGAATTTATTTTAAAAAATAATTGTAAGCTGCTTTATTAGAATATTTTTTACATGTTTAGTGGATCTCTTTGGGTCTGTTTAAATCTCATTCATTTCATTGAAAACAAGCTTTATTGATGAATTTGATAGCATATATATCTCATTTTTAAAAGTATACACATTGCAATTTTTTAATATTTTCTAATTTGCTGATTGAAAATTCAAAGAGAATCTCAGAAAGAATGACAAAAGCAAGCTTTCCGAACAATGTCCATTTCCAGGCAGTAGTAAGCAGTTAACAAGTCTATTTCTATAAACGTATTCTATGCCAGACAACACTTGTTACAGAAAGCATACTAGAAACATTAAGTACCTGGAAACAGGAAAATTATTTCCACTGATGGGCAGTTGAAATGCATCAGGAAGACAGAGAGAGTAATGGTATAGTATTTCTGTATTTATTTTGACAAACCTATGACAGCACCATTCTGTTCCTTGATAGACAAACATAATCTTTGAAATGTATTTGGAGATTCCTTGCACTTCAGCTTGTTTCTTTCAAGGCTGGCTTTGATCACAAGCCAAACCCAGCTGAATGAAAAACAATGTCTATTGTTCCTTGTTTATCATAGCTAGCCTAGCTACTTTATCTTTTATTACTGGATTTTGATTTGTATTTGAGTGAACATTAACAAAACCTTTAAACAACCATTCTATGGTCTGCTCATTCTGTTTTGAATCTTACCATACACTATAGTAATTATTGTTATTATTAAGAATAACAATGCAAATGTTCTTATCCTATTAAATTTCAATTTTTCTATAACAGTCAAAAATGCCTTGAGCACAATCATGTTATATCTATAAGCCCTAATATTACCCTGTTAAATGGGTCAAATTTCTGTGGTCTTTTAATTCCTCCATAGGTTTTAATTTACATTGGAAATAACACAGCATATTGTTTTCTCGCAATTGTTTGCAGCATAAAAAGAATTGTGAATGCACATCTAATGAAATCCATATATTAGAATTCTTGCCATTTCTATACAGCAAGAGTACCAAATTTACTCTAAGTTTTTTATTCAACAGAAAGAACATTACAAGATATAAGTTTCTGGGATATGATTCATGCATGCTAGCAGTATTAATTCAGATGGGAAAGTAATTGCATCTCCTATCTCAATATTAATATTTTGTGATTTGTTTTCATACCTAACTTAGAGAAATAAAAATGTGCTACCACCATATATGTAGAAATCTACTGTCTCTAAAATTAAAGACCCAGGCCAAAGACTTTATACAAAGTCATGTGCATATGAGTGTGTGCATGTGCGTGTAAGTGTGTGTGTGTGTGTTTCAATAATTGTCTTTATGATCTCTGTTGAAGTCAAATTTAAATCATGTATCAACATGAACAATATAACAATATAATGACATGAACAATATAACATGTATCAACATGAACAATATAAATGGATGGATATTTTTAGGCATATTGAACTTATTATATACTTTGCATTATTAGATACTATGAGTTATTATGACTTTAGTTATCATCAGCCTCATACAAATATATCATTACACAAAATAATATATTTTTAAAATATTATATTATAAAATNTATATATATATATATATATATATTTGCAGCAAACAAACAAATTCAACAGGTTTCCATGGTTTTAAAAATTGCTATAAATACGAACTATGACCACTTCTGGAAAAAACAAAATGAAACAAAGAAAGCAACAAAAAAAATACCACTTAAGGCCTTCACTCTCTTTATAACAACATAGTTTATAGCAAATCTGAATTTAAGCTTTGAAAGAAAATGTAAATTTAACCTAAGTGACTCTATAAACTTGGGAGATGAAGTTTTGATTAAATTTGTATGAAGCATAATGTAATAAAAGTTCTAGAAGTTAAAGGGTGCTGTGGACTGAAATGTGCCCACCCCACCCCACCCCTACCCTTCCAAATTCACATATGAAAGGAATAACTTGAACACCCCATATCAGGTAAAGGGCTTTAGGAGATAGTTAAGGTTAAGCGAGGTCATATGGGTGAGGCCCTAATCCAAAAGGAGTGCTATGGGCCTTCTAAGTTGAGGAAGAGAGGAAGAAATTTCCCCCTTTTATTTTAGGGCACAATCAGAAAGACCCTCATTAACCCAAGAGGAGAGCTCTCACTAGAACACAACCATACTGGCCTCCTGATATCAGACTTCCAACCTTCAGAACTCAGAGTAAATATATGTCTGTTGTTTAAACTACCCAGTATATGGTATTTTGTTAAGAAAGCCTGAGCTGACCAAGACAATGGGTGACTCCAGATATTTAAAAATCCTTTATCATTAGCTATGAGACTCAATAATGTGTGTGCTCATCTGAGGAGATTTAGTCTAATGAGTATTTGAAAAGTACTCTGTCACTGACTGGATGTGTGACCAAGGATACAACATTTAAATACTTCATGTCTATATTTCCCATACTTAAATTAGGAATTGTCAAAACAGGTCATGGACTTCATTTCAAAACAGTAATATGTCTGTTTAGCCCTCAGATATGTTGGTAGTAATAGGGCTTCTCAGCCTTATGGCCACAGCCTAAGGTCACTGTGGTGTCCAAAGCCCATAGGAGAGGAACTCCTGGGGAAGATTATCTCAGAGATTTATATCTAAGAGTAAAATTTAATTAACATCATATTTTGTTCCTAATATAACACAAAATATAGGACTAAGTCATCTCAATGGATCATATAAAACCTCTATTCTTTCTCTGGGACGCCTGGGTGCCTCAGTCGGTTAAGCGACCGGCCTTAGCCCGGATAGTGATCTCGCAGTTCCTTGAATCTGAGCCCCGCATCTAGCTTTGTGCTGACAGCTCGGGGCCTGAAGCCTACTTCAGATTCTGTGTCTCCCTCTCTCTGTGTCTCCCTCTCTCTGCCCCTCCCGTGTTTGTGCTCTGTCTCTCTTTCAAAAATAAATAAACATTAAAAAAATAAAAAATAAATAAAACCTATACTCTTTCTCACCTTGTCTATTAATCTAGCAATTTATTTGAATAAAGCCATGTCAAATTATTGAACAAAGATCACTGTATGTGATCGTAATTTCCCAGGGCAGCACCTTCAGCTTTCCTCAAACTATTCATTTCTATAAAGGTATTTGTTACTCCGTATTTCTCTAAGTGTAAAGGAAGACTATTGAGTCCATAAATATAATTTCTTGTGATACAAACCTTTGTCTCCATTTTCCTCTTTAAATCATATTTTTCCCTCCTCTGTTAAAGTCAAATTTAAATCCTGCATCACAGAACAATATGAATGAGTGGATGTTATTAGGCATGTTGTACATCATTAGACACTTTGACTATATTATGACTGGTTATCACCAGCCTCATGGAAATAGGTCAGTAGTAGAGATGCTTTAAAAATTAATCTGAACCCTGACTTCCAAACCAGCTATAAGTAAGGATTTATGCTATTATTTTTTGTATTATGTACAGGTACAATTTTATTTATTTGTCTTATTGTAGCTTTTTAAATTTGCAGAGCACACCACTCTCAGCATTTATAGCACCGTGCACAACTGAGGACTTAAGTAGCTATTCCTGCTGCTGCTCAGACTAGTAATAATGATGATTTTATTTGAAGATAGTTCAGGCCACATATCGAACTGCAGAACTGGAGCATGAAAATCCTCTGAAATTTTACGCTAAAGCAAAGGATGAAATACAAATTATGCAAGGTTTGCTATTGTCCATAATTTCCTTGTGGCAATCATCTGCTCTATGAAAAATCTTTAAGGTCTTTTCATGAGAGAATGCCTTTATGACAGCCCATTAATCCGTCATTTCTATCTATGTACTGTCTTCCAGTTTCCCAAATCATTTCTGAATCCTGATGAAAACAACATTTCAAGTGATTCTGACAGGTTTCCAGAGGAAATCACACACATGTTTTCTGTGCACAACACAGAGCACAATTTATGGAGACAGACTAGCTCTGTGAGTTTGGTGGCTCTGAAGGAAAGTTAGATTCACTTATCAATTCACGGCCCATCATCTTCTACCAGTCACTGAAGTTCAGGGCTGAACACTGCGTGGGTTACTTGTCATTTGGACCAAGAAAGAAATAAGAAATGATGTAAACCTATTTCCCTTGACAGGGGAGACACAGATGGAGACGATGTTTGGACCATATTGTCTGCTTTCGGGTCATCCCTGAAGCCATTAGCTATCATAATGATGAAACCAGAGTTATTTATTTCCCCACGATTTCTGATGTGGCAAAAACAGTATCACATTGGGGGCCTGAGTTTTCCTCTGAGAGGCTGTGTTGTCCTTGAGAAGAAACAACACATATGACAGAATGTTTCAGCTTGTAGAAATAAAAAATTATAAATTAGAAAGAAGGGACATTATGCAAGTTAAACAAATATTAAGGTTATTATCAGGTAAAATTAGGCTTTTCATACTATTACTGATAGATTTATGAAGGACATAAGCTTTTCTGGTGGTACTTAACTTCTGGCCCTTTTAGTTAGTTCATTTTTATTTTAGATCATTATTTGACATCATCTATTCATTTATTCTGTTGGTCAGACAGTGAACAAACATTTCACTGTACCAGGGCTGATGATATGCCCGAAAACAAAACAGATCAAAAAGAAGAAAAAATGCCTGTGCTGAAAGACCCTCATTCTAGTAAGGGAAACAGGCAGTAAAAAGTGAGCATGAATCCATCATATGAGTGTTGAAAGGTGAAAAGTGTTACTATGGCGTTGAAATACTGGCAGGAGAGGTGGGGAGTGGGGGGAAGGGGAGGGGTAGAATTTCAAGTCCCTGAGGTGGTCAAGAGAAGCTTCCCTGAAAACATCTGAGCAAAGTTCTGAAATAAGGAATTAACCATATGAATGCCTTGCAGTAAGTGCTTTTGGGGAGGAAGAACAATCCATACAAAGGCCGCAAGGCAAGGGTATGCTGAACTTATTCATTCATGAAACAGCTCGAAGAGGAGTGTGGCCGAAGAAAGAAGAGACAGAGTGTAGGAGATGAGAGCACAGCAACACGAAGGCAACATTAGAAAGGGTTTTTTAAGACTTGATAAGAATGGGATGCCTGGGTGGCTCCATCAGCTAAGCATCCAACTTCGGCTCAGGTCATGATTTCACAGTCTACGGGTTCAAGACCGGGGTTGGGCTCTCTGCTGATAGCTAGCTCAGAGCCTGGAGCCTGTTTCAGATTCTCCCTCTCTCTCCCACCCTCCCCTGCTCACTCTGTCTCTCTCTCTCTCTCAGAAATAAATAAAATATTAAAAACATTAAAAAAAAAACTTGATAAAGAATGTGGCTTTAGGAGGAGCCATTGCCAGGAGTTTGAGCATACAGTAACATAATCTGACTTTAAAAAAAAAAAAAATTAAATCCAAGGTCGTTAACATACAGTGTAATAATGATTTCAGGAATAGAATTTAGTGATTCATAACTTACACATGACACCCAGGGCTCATCCCCACAAGTGTCCTGCTTAAAGCCCATCTCCCCTTTAGCCCGTCCCCCCACTCAACACCCCTCCAGCAACTCAGAGTTTGTTCTCTGTATTTAAGAGTCTTATGGTTTCCCTCCCTCTCCGTTTCAATCTTATTTTTCCTTCTCTTCCCTATGTTCATCTTTTTTCTTAAATTCCATATATGAGTGAAATAATATGGTAATTTGTCTTTCTATGGCTGACTTATTTCACTTAGCCTAATGCATTCTAGTTCCCATCCACGTTGTTGCAAATGGCAAGATTTCATTCTTTTTGATTGCTAAGTGATAGATATTCTGTTGTATATGTATATATACACACCACATCTTCTTTATCCATTTGTCAGTTGAAGGACATTTTGGTTCTTTCCATAATTTGGCTATTATTGATAATGCTGCCATAGACATTGGAATGCATGTGCCCTTTTGAATCAGCATTCTTGTATCCTTTGGATAAATACCTAGTAGTGCAATTGCTGGGTCATAGAGTAGCTCTATCTTTAATTTTTTGAGAAACCTCTGTATTGTTCTCCAGGGTGGCTGTACCAGTTTGTATTCCTACCAACAGTGCAATGGTGTTCCCTTTTCTCCATATCCTTGCCAACATCTGTTATTTACTGAGTTGTTAAATTTCTTTTTAGGCAATTGAAAAAGGGCAGGGTGGGAGTCAGGGACTCAATTAGGAGGGCTCTCAATACCCCATGCTGAAGAAAATGGGCATTGCATAAAGTAGTGAACAAACACAGATTGTGCTCTTAAGGCATTCTTTGTAGAAACTCAGGCACACGAATACGTAATTGCTGATAGACTATTACATGTAATAACTAACAAGTGTACTTAACCTGGATATTGGCACCACGAAGGAATGATCAATTGTGAGTGGGTGGTTGATCAGTTAGATAGAGTTCCTCATGAAAGGGGAAATGAAACTCTTCCTCTTTAGAAAATTATATTTGCATTACACAAACTAAATTTGACTTTTGTCAAATGGTACATCAATTTTCTCAAATATTAAAACAAAATATGTTACTATATCCCCTGGAAGGATGAGCATCAGATTGCATAATTTGGAAATTGCTAAAGGTAGTGGTTTTATTTTTTTCTCTCTAACAGTTCATATGGTTCTAAAAGCTTGTTAAAGTAAACAAAAGCAAAAACAAAAACAAAACCCTTAGCTATCTGTATTCAAGAGATATCTTTGCAAATGCAAAGCATTTGTACTATAAAGGCAAAATGACCTATTTTCCTCCTATTTTCTTATATATTTTCCCCTTGTCATTTGAGGTCTTTTTCTTCTTCTTGAGTAGCATCAAAATCCATACCAATAATTCAGACTTGCAAATATTTACAGAAGATTAAGCAGGCTGTAAGAGATGTCAACCAACTCACATTTCACAGGAGGGAAACAGATTGTAAAGAATATAAATTTCATGAATTATTGCTTATTGTAAGTCACCATTGAAAGGCTCCATAATTCATTGGTTTCTTATTGAGAATGCACTCATTCAACCACAATAGATGCTAATGTGTTGAACTACAAAGTCAAGAGCTGTTCGGTGGTTTTCAAAATGCAAAACTGAAAGATAAAATTAAAATCAATTGTGTTTTATTTTCAATTAATGGTATTCATATTCAAAGTGTCTAATTATTTTAATGTGGGTTAAGGTTACATTATAAATTATGTAACATCCAGAAAAATATATCTAATATAAATTGTAAAGTATTATAAAAACATGTTAGATGTTACCTATGTTAGATGTTACTTATGACTCTTATTTCCAAGCACTCACAGTAACATCCATAACATCACTGGTTCTGAAAGATGATAAATACAACTTATAGAAAGCATCTGTCCTAGACATCGAATACAAAAATTTCAGAATCACAAAATATTCCCATGTATATGTTATTAATATATTTGTTTATGTAAAGATGCACTACTAATTATGCATTTATATAGACAATGCTTATGTATAAATAACTATGAATTTAACATACATGTATAATAGATATTTGCATCAATGAGTAATTAAATCTAACATTCAGGTTCATATGGAAATATTTCCCATCTAATTATCCTTTTTTTTAAATTTTATTTATTTCTAGGAGAGAGAGAGAGAGACAGCGTGAGCAGGGGAGGGTCAGAGAGAGAGGGAGTGACAGACTCGAAACAGGCTCCAGGCTCTGAGCTGGCAGTCAGTCAGCACATAGCCCGACGCGGGGCTCGAACCCAGAACCGCGAGATCATGACCTAAGCGAAAGTTGGACGTTTAACCGACTAAGCCACCCAGGCACCCCTCATCTAATTATCCTTTATCATTTATTTACTTTGAATACAATTTGTGATATTTCTGATAGCAAGAAATTAGAATTGTGTTTTTTTTT
>NW_027529638.1:4960266-5059182 GCF_008692635.1 Crocuta crocuta | reverse complement strand
GAGCTGGCAGTCAGCACAGAGCCCGACGCGGGGCTCGAACCCACGAACCGCGAGATCATGACCTAAGCGAAAGTCGGACGCCTAACCGACTAAGCCACCCAGGCGCCCCTAGAATTGTGTTTTTCCACTCAGACAAAAATAATGAAATGAAGATGTACTATTAAACATCTTAATGCATATAAACAACTTTCAGTGGTAGTGGTCTCACTTGCCACTAGCTCTCTCGGAATAGTCAATCACATGCTCTACTAACATAAAACCATTCTCCGTTAATAAAGTTCAGAGTAGCTACAGTGACCTTATACATATTAACTCCAAATAGGACTGAGGAAAAATAAACTTGTTTCCATGGAAAGAAACATTGGTTCTGAAAATCCTTATCACATGCATCTGGCTTCAGGTACATAGTTAACTTAATCTACTTGGGAAAATGGCTCTTCACAGACTGATTAAAAAGGCAATGTCCTTGTGCAAGAGTGGATATGATTCAAGCATCACCCTACGTGTCATTCAGCATGGCTGGACAGAATAAACTTCTTTCTAAAGCACATCTTGGGTGAAGAAAGACTTACCTTTCTAATTAGAAAACGATGTGAACATCTTTGCAAGTCCACATCCGTGTCCTCTTGCATGATACTAGCCACTTGCTCCATTCTATCTTCTAAAGCCTATCTTGAAAGGTCAGTAGAGAAAAATAAATGTACTTAATAAGCATGAGAACAATGTTGATTAATACTGTCTACTGTTACCATTGAAATGGAAATTGTTATCAAGAATGCAAAATTGATAGCTAAATAGTACAGCCAACTTATTCCATTAAGAAACGTTCTTAATAAGTTAGATATAAGACATATAAACCAGAATATAGTTTTACTGTATTACCAGAATATATTTGTTTCGGTTCTGAAAGTTGCAAAATGAAAAAAATATACATATCTTTGATTAAATTATTTTTTCTGGCTTTCTCTTCATGAAGATAACATTCAAAATTCTCCAAAATTCACATATTTATATTAGGATTTTTGATAGTTTGATGGAAAAAAATCAAGTTATGATTTAATGGATGCAGAGTTTCTGTTTGGGATGATAAAAAGGTTCTGGAAATTAATAATGGTGATAGTTGCACAACATTGTGGATGTACTTAATGACAGTTAATTTTGTGCTTAAAATGGTAAAAAAGAAAGAAAAAAGAAATAGTTTACATAAGAAAAGTGAGGTATATGCATAAATAAAATAACAATATAACATTCATTTTAAAAAAAACTTTAAAATTATTTTTCACATTTATTCATTTTTGAGAAGCAGAGAGAGAAGGGTGTGAGCGGGGTAGGGGCAGAGAGAGTGCAAGACACAGAATCTGAAGCAGGCTCCAGGTCTGCTGGAGCTGTCAGCACAGAGCCCAACACAGGGATAAAACTCATGGACCACAGGATCATGACCTGAGCTGAAGTGGGACGCTTAAACAACTGACCCACCCAGGCGCCCCTCCAAAAGCAACTTTCTAATCTCCTCTGCTAATGCCTGTTTAAATTTAAGACAGCATAAAATGGATACAAAAATGATTTATTTCATTGCCTTTGTGTTTATCATCAACAGAAGTGTTATTTTATTTGTAATATGTGTTAGCTTTCCTGGTATATATTTAGAGATGCTGACATTTATATTAACCCTGAATGCAGAAGTCGAGTGGAAGAGGGGTACCTGGGTGGTTCATTTGCTTATGTGTCCAACTCTTAATTTAGGCTCTGGTCATGGTCTCAGATTCATGGGATCAAGCCACATGTCGGGCTCTGTGCTGACAGTGTGGTCCTGCTTAGAATTATCTCTCTTTCTCCACTTTGCCCCTCACAAAATAAATAAACATTAAGAAAAAAAGAAATACAGTAAAAGAAACAAAAAAGAAAGAGAGAGAGAGAGAGACAGAGAGGAAAAGAGAACAATCTCTCCTGTCTTTCCTGACCCTTCATTAGTGACAGGAACATTCTACTTGCAGATCTGCTAAAATTATTATTAAATAATTCTGCTTTGTAGACGATGTTTGAAGCATTTCTAAGTGTGGAAAGAATAGTTTTATATTTCTTAACCTAAGCACATTAATTAGTATAAGAGGACATTAGCACTTCAGTAATCTCTCTTGATTACTATGAAAGGTTTTCCCACATATATCATCATCTGACAATAATTGGGAAGAAGACTTACAGGAAGCAGGGACATTAAAACCTGGGAGATACTAAGTGGCTTAAAAATAAAAAAAAGAAAGAAAGAAATTGCTGGGCTTAATTGTTTCCATGAGAAAAAGAGCAGTCTGAGATAACTACATCAAGGATAACCCAAAAGGTAAAAGCACATACATTTCAAAACCATGTAGAAAAATGTCAGAACCCTTTCCTTAGTCCTTGAACTGCTTTGAAGAAAGAAGATTAGAGAAAAAGTAATAGAAAGGTCATGATCTAAGAAATATTAATGATATCTCTACTTTGCAAATAAAAACATTGCCCTTGACTGAAGGAACCTACCAACTAGTTGGGTACCTGTAAAGTAAAAGATATTGAACAATATCAGAACTGAATAATAAATTTTGTGAAATACAGGCACTGAAAAAATGCTAGCCATGAAAAAGCTTCAGGAGAACAATGCATTCTTGTTTAAGGTCTTCCTCTTGATTCCCTTCTCTTTTTCCTTCTCCTCTACTTCCTCCTCCTGTCTATATTTTTATAAAAACAAAAAAACAAAAAAGAAAACACTTTCTCCGTGATAGCATGGTACAAATAAGAAAGTGGTATTTAAAATGTACAAATATATAGACGCACCTCTGTGGCTCAGTTGATTAAGTGTCCAACTCTTGTTTTTGAGTCAGATCATGATCTCGTGGTTCTTTTTTTTTTTAATTTTTTAATGTTTTATTTATTTCTGAGAGAGAGAGAGAGAGAGAGAGAGAAAGAGAGACAGACAGAGAGAAAGAGAGGCAGTGTGAGAAGGGAAGGGCCAGAGAGAGAGGGAGGCACAGAATCTGAAACAGGCTCCAGGCTCTGAGCTGTCAGCACAGAGCCCGACACGGGGCTCAAACCCACAAACTGCCAGATCATGATCTGAGCCGAAGTCAGGCACCCAACCGACTGAGCCACCTAGGCGCCCCCATGATCTCATGGTTCTTAAGATCAAGCCCCACATCAGGCTCCACAATTGACATTGTGGAACCTGCTTGGGATTCTCTCTCTTCCTCTTTCTGCTTGCTTTCTCTCTCTCTCTCTCTTTTACTCTCTCAAAATAAGTAGGTAAACATTTTTAAAAAGTACAAATATGTATGGCAGTGGAATCTGTATTATGTACTTTAATTGTTTCCTAAATATACATACACCTAGTTTCCAGAAATCAGAGTACTAATAGGTTGATAGAAAAAATTAATTACTGTATCTGTTTTGCTCATTGTCTATTTCCCAGCCTTGTTCCTCAGAGGTAGACATTTTATTTTACTGACTTTTAATTTTTTATTTTTTAAGTAATCTCTACATGCAACATGTGGCTGGAACTCACAACCCCAAGATCAAGAGTCGTATGTCCTACCAAAAGAGCCAGCCAAGCACTCTTAGAAATAGTGATTTTAAATTCTTCACACACCCCCCATACATCTCCATGACTCTAAATAACAATCAAAGAAACATTCTTAGCTGATCAGTTCAAGCAGCATCTATTGCCTTTCACTACGGTCATGGAAATTTAACTGTCTTTCAGTTAAATTTTATATAAGATCTTATATAAAATCTTATATAAGATTTTCACTATTTCCTCATCCTTCTACAGTTATATCTCAGTTTTTGGTAAGATCGATATTCACTTTCTATTGTGAAAACTAAACATGAATTACTTCTGGGGCAAGTAGCATGCTAAACTACACTTATTTTCTTTTTTTGTTTTTGTCTGTACTAGATTTATAACTGTCTTTTTTTGTTTGCTGATATATTTTATAGTATATAATGAGAAACTCATAGTGTCTTAACCAAAGAAGGAAATTATAAAATCTTCTCTGCCTGTAGTTCGAATATGGGAAACAGGGTAGAGCTAGATAAAGAGGGAGATAATTTATGTAACTTTTCACTGATGTTTGATAAACAGTTTCCATGGCTGACAAATTAATAAAAAAACAGTGTGTTAGACTGTGCTTCTCTAGAAACTGAACCTGAGCGCAAGTAGTTATCCTTGAGGAGGGATCCCAGGCAGCACCATAGGGTGCTTTCCAACAAGGAAAGAAAACCAGTACGGATGCAATAATGAGCAGGTTGCCATTTTGTGGGACTGCGGCTCAATCCCACAGGGTGCTTCTGGGAGACTGCCCAGAAAAGTCTTCAGAGTTGTCTCTCTCAGGGACATAAGCTAAGGGACTTATTCACCAACCCCTCTCAGTTAGTGGTTGAGCAAAGTTCCCAGGAACATGAATATCCCAAGACTTCTGACATACTCCTACAGGGCCACTTGCTTTCCAGGGCTCCGAGAAACCCTGCAAGCAGAGTCACAGACATTTGCAGTAGAAGCCTGTTGGGTTGGCATATAGATGAACAGGGAGTGCAAAAGGGAAATAAGTTAAGCTCCTACAACATCTGCTTGTTCTCTTCTGCTTTCACATCCTCATGAGCAGAAATAAGCTAAGAAACAAAGGCTCGTTGCTCCTCAAAAATGCCTGCCTCTCTCAGAGGCTCACAGAACAACCTGCACTTGTATGTGGAATCTAAAAAACAAAACAAATGAACAAACAAACGAGCAGCAACAAGTAAAAAGAGAAACGTGTTTATAAATATGGAGAACAAACTAGTGGTTGTGGAGGGCAGGGGAGCGTGGAGGTTAAGAGAAATAGGTAAAGGGGATTAACAAGAACAAACTTCAAGTGATAAAATAAATAAGCCATAGGAATGCAAGGTACAGTGTGGGGAATGTATTCAATAATATAATAACTTCGTGTGGTGACAGATAGTAACCACACTTACTGTGATAAGCATTTCATAGTGTATACAACTATCAAATCCCTATGTTGTACACCTGTAGCTAATATAATATTTCAACTGTGCTTCAGTAAAAAATAAAAATAAAGTGAATCTCTTCTGGACCAAAATAGCAGTCTGTAAGGAAATGGTCTGTCAGAAACTCATTCCATTCTTCATCCCTGTTTGCTTCAGAGATCATGCATCAATCTGCTTGGGTTGCTGTAACAAAATACCTCAGTGTGGGTGGCTTAAAGAACAGAAATTTATTTCCCATAGTTCTGAAGCCTGGAAGTCTAAGACCAAGGTGCCAGCCAATTCAGTTCATGATGAAGTCTCTCTTCCTGGCTTGTAGATGGCTGCCTTCATTATGTATCATCACTTGGTGGGGGAGGGGGGGTGGGACTAAAAGACAGCAAATACTCTGGGTCCCCTCTCATAAGGATGCTAATTCTTATGGATCAGAGCTCCAGCCTGATGACTTCATTTAACGTTACTTCTGTATTGGCCTCAAATCCAAATAGAGTCACAATATGGGCTGAGACATTGATATGTGAATTTGGGTGGACACACATACTGAGTCCATAACATGTCATTAGAAACCTCACTTTTCTAGATCATTCCTTATCACCAGAACTCTCATTCCATAAGGATCTCTACACCTTCTATTCAAACTCTTGAGATCAGTCAGATTTCTTGAAATCAGTCAGAGGAGCACCCCCTGAGATTTACAAACAATGATTACAGAATCCCCTACATCCTAAAGGTTTCCTGTGATGTTTCCTTGCATGAGTTTGCCATAATTTGCCCCCGTGAGGCAAGGCACTGTAATTTATCTATATCCTCCCATCTATGCACACTCATACTCTTCTAGTCAACATTTTATTCCTTTTCTCTTTTCAAATCTTTACCACGATTTCCCCCTTTTCTCATCCAGTTACTACCATGATTTCAATTTCACTGATAAAATAAAAAAATCTGAACACAATCTCCACATCTGCCATTACATCCGCCAGCCTCCTTACCATGTGTATATCTGCCCCCTTTCCCTCCTGATAACCACAGTGTCTTTACTACTGTGAAGAGTCAAATCCTCCACTTATGCAGGATAACTTATCCTGTCCCCTGTCAACTTCTCAAGACTCTCACTCCAGCAATTCTACCCTCTGTCATGTCAGTTCCCTCCTCATTGTACCATTTCCATCTAATACCTCTAATCTTAACTATATGTACACATATATATCTCTGCACTTATAAATGTACATATTAATAGAGTTAATAATAATACTCTATTAATATGTACATTGATTATATATAAGTACATATTACTAATATATGGAATATTTTGTTATATTGTTATAATATAGTATATCAATAATTATATTGGAATTCATTATATTATTATATATTAAAATAAGATATGAATATATTCTTGTATATATTAATCTATATGAATATGTGTACATGTGTCTTAAACTCGTTAGGCTGCTATAAGAAAAATATCATAGACTAGGTGGCTTAAATAAGAAATTCTCATTTCTCACCATTCTGGAGACCAGGGACTCAAAGTTCAAGATTCTGGAATATTTGGTGTCTAATGAGATCTGGCTTCCTGGTTCACAGACAGCAACCTTCTTGCTGTGTCCTCACATGGTAGAAAGGAGGAGAGAGCTCTCTGGAGTCTCTTTTAAAAGTACACTAATCCCATGCATGAGTGCTCTACCTTCATGACCTAATTGCTTCCAAAGGCCCCATCTTTAAGTACCATGACATTGGAAATTAGGTTTCAACATATGAATTTTGTAGGAAAACATGCACATTCTGTCTATGGCAATAGGTATATACTATACTTATATGTACATACACCTATGCAGTTTTTAAATGCATATTCATATACATATGTGTCTACATAAGACTTTAAAAATTTTTGGTATCACCCATGTTAGTATAGATAAATTTTAATTTCAAAAGTTTCTTGATATATCTTCTGTGAGTGACTGCCGTATTTTTCTCACTCTCTGCAACAAAGTCCTTAAGAGATACCTGTATATGTTGTCAGGATTTCTTTACTTCCTATTCTCCCCTAACCTCATTTTCATCAGATATTTGGGTACTATATGCTCATGTTTCCTACTTACTTCTTTCAAGCTCAAAACAATAAGATTAACAACTGAGAGAGAGGGGATAGGTTATGGTTTAGATGTGCTAAGTTGCATGAACCTAACAAAAGCATCTTCCTGCTCTTGAAATTTTTTCTTGACTTTTTGCCTTTTTGCAGTCTCAAGGCCCCTTTGTGCACCCTCTTCAAACTTCCACTTTCTTTTACAACTTAACCCCCATATTCATTTCCTATGTCCTAAAAGCAATGGCTTTTTTTGACATGTATGCTGCCTAAATTGTCTGTGTCATATCCCGCTTTAAGCTCCTTCCTTTTTTTGGATTCCAGAAAGTCGTTCGTTCATTTCTTCTTTTTCTCTCCAATATCTATTTCAGTGGCTCATTTCTATATGAGCCCTTTAAGCAGTAATCCAATCTCCCATGTCCCATGTTCATATTCTCTGCCCTCCCTTCCCCTTAGTATTCACTAGGTAATTTCATTCATTTTCATTCTCTCCCTGTTTCTTCCTCCAATTGACCCCCAATTATCCATCTTTCAGATCTGACCTTTTAGCTGAGCTACAGATTTAAGCTTTTAGTTTTTAATTGACTATTTTTTAAAATTTTCCTCATTCAACATTTTGAAACATAATCTCAATCTCCCTCTTACACCCACACACCTTGTTCTACTTTCTGTTTGGAATCAAGGACCATTCATCCCATCCAGGGCCAATAACCAATCATCCAAATTAGACACAAAATAATTCACAATCATTGTTTTGTATTTTTGTGGAATCACTTCTTTCCTCTTCATTCCAATCACTTCCCCTTCATTTAGATGCCTCTTTGTTTCTCACATAGATTATTACTTTAACTTTCAGGCTGGTTTCAACAATTGAAATTATATCTTCACATAGCAATAGAAACCCTTTTGAGATTTATGACCTGATAAATCCCCAGTTCCTGAATGATTTTAGAATAAGATGCAATTTCCTTGCTTTGAGAAATAAGGTATTTCCTACTTTTTTATTTCGCTCCTCATGACCATTCGCTTTGTTCCTTATGTTCCCATGAGCCCAAACTCTACTCCTTCCCTACCTATCCCTAGGTCCTTTGCATCCCTATGACTTTGTCATATTTTCAGATATGACAAGATATGTCATATTTGACAAGTTTCATATTATCACCCTCTGATCTGAGTGCTCTTTGGAATTCTTCTCTATGCAAACACTGTTAATTTGTATGCAAAAGCCTGAAGAAATCTTCATTCATTCTGGAAAAGAGATCAGAATCAAAAAATCATTCTACCAGCTGTGTTCCCAAAGCACCGTGCATATATACATCTGTTATAGCCTTTATTATATTGTTAATGATTAGTTATAAACTTATCTTAATTTTAGAATCTTCAGATTGAGCAAGCACTTTCTAATTTCCTTGTGGCAGAGAACCCTGGGCTCTAAACACTAAGCTTGTGCCTTAGCTCTAACAATTTACCAAATTTATATTCTAAAGCAACTCTCTTAACTGTGCTCCTCCCCAGTTTCTCTTCTGCCAAATGATGATAATAATTATACTTCCTTTATGAGTTATTCTGAAAATTATTTACAATAATATATGTAAGTTTCTACAATCACAGTTCCTAGATGTTACTGTGCAAACTAAAAATGTTGCTACCCTCTCTTTTTGCTTTCTCCTTCATCCCTAGCACCATGAACAGTGTCAGGACATAGGAATGTTAAATAAATATAGAATAATTTGACTTGTTTGTTATATTCACTGTATCCAAACCATCTCAAGACTTAATGGCTTCAAACAATAAAAACTTTTGTGTGATTCACACATCTGTGATCATGACTGGGCTTGGTGGGTGCATGCTGAGTGACTCAGAGGTTCAGAGGCTGAAATGATTTGATGATCCCCATACACCCCCACACCACATTTGATGCTGGCTATCAGCTTGGACCTTTGCCAGGGCTGTGGCAGAGCTCCTCTACCAGTACATTTCATGTGGCTCCTTAGTAGCTTCTTCACAGCGTGGTCAATGGGTTCCAAGAGCAACGGTCCTAAGGGAGAGAGAGGAAGATCAATGGCCTTTTATGATCTAGCCTTGGAAGTCATGCAGCATTACTTCTGCCGCATTCCATTAGTCAGAAGTGATTACCTAAGTCCTGTCCATATTTAAGTAGAGGGAAATTAGACTTCACAGTCTGATAGCAATAGTGTCAATGAATTCACACAAATGTTCTAAAATCATCGTGCATCTCTCCACCAATCAGTGTTAGTGTCTGTACAAGGATAGTGCATTGAATATAGGGATAAGTTCATTTGAAAGCATCAAGAACCTGATACAGAGCTTAGGGATCTAGTAAGGTAAAGGGGAAAACAAAACAAAAACAAACAAACAAACAAAAACCCGAAGCTGGAACAGAATTCTAAAGAGCTGAGTACTAATTCCAGATGTGCCTGGCTGAAGGTAAACTGAACCTTAACTATAACCAAGTAACTTAACTTCTGACTCTCAGTTTTCCTCTCTATATAATGGAGAAAGTGGTTATTATACAACCTATCACACAAAGCTTTGAGAATCAAAAGAGGTAAATCACATAAAGGTATTGTGAATGTTGTGATATAGATAAAAAGTTGTTCTTAGAGTGGGAGTAGATGAGAAAAACCATCCTTATTTTACATAACAACAGTAATTATACTCTTTGATTTGTTTTTACCAGCTAGCAATACAGGCTTTTTGTTCTTTGATTTTTCCCTGTATAAGAAATGAATTTTAATAAAGGCCACCACTTTTATCTAGGTACCAGGAAATTTAATAAGCTCTTCATGCAAGATGTTCTGCAAGTGCCCATTGCAGTATTACATATACCACCACAGTGATACACTCTATATTCAGTCATGTATTTCAAGAAAGTAATAGCAAGTGACATTTCACAATCTAAGCTTGTTCTGTTAAAAAAAATGGATTCTAGGTTTATAGAAAATGTCAAAGAACATCAAAGAAAATATCTGACATTTAAACCACCAAGAACCCCAGTACTCAATATATAAAACGAAAAGGGTAACTAATGTGTGCACTCTGAACTGTATATTACATTTTTTATCCCTCTGTTTAACAATACCTTGCACTTACATGGCTTGTTCTTTGAAACTATTTAAATCATCCCATGATTTCTTCATTGAAGTGTATTATCCTCCCTTAGTCATGCTTATACGGAATTCTTCATCGTTCAATCTGTGATGCACTTCATTCGTTTTTCACTTTGTCTACACATATGTATCCATATAATAAGATTCTAGTAACTGGTCAGTTAAATGAAATGTTGATTGATCTACAATGGAAAACATTCTGCATCTTTGGCTGCAATGAAGTGGAAACATCTCTGTAACACAAGACATGGTAAACAGACTTAAAAAAGGAAAGCCCAGCCTGTGATGAGATGTTTCAAACACATAACTGGCAAAGAATCAAAATCCAAAATACATGGAATATTACTACAAATAAAGAAAAATACTAAACAAAAATGATTGTAGAATAAGTATGAACAAGAAATTCACATAAATGAAAATCCAAGTTGCTAGTGAAACAGAAAAATATGCCCAGTATTACAGGAAGTGGGGAATAATGTATTAAAGCAATAAAGAAATACCATTCCATACCCATTAAAGGATCCAAGTTTTAAATTCTGACAAAAACTTAACAAAACCAAATTTTACCAGAGCTGCAAAATATAGAAGTCCTATACACTGCTTCTTGGTAGCTTGTAATGTTCCATAATGACAAGTGAGTAAAGAAATATGCAATTAAACATAAATTAATATTTAAGAAAATAACTCTTACTAGAAACTATATCTGTGAGAATCATTTGTTCAATCATAAAAGATTCTTTGAATACCTTCTATGTGACAGACTTCATAGTAGATGTCACCTAAATCTAGAATGACTGCCTTTAATAGTGATAAAATGCATATAGAGGAATCCTTAAGGGACAGGGGTGTCTGCTGGTTGAGCATCCAACTTTTGGCTCAGGTCATGATCTCACAGCTCATGAGTTTAAGCCCCTCATAGGGCTCTGAGTTGACGGTGTGGTGCCTGCTTGGGATTTTCTCTCCCTCTCTCTCTGCCCCTTCCTCACTCATTCCTCTTTCTCTCTTAAAATAAATAAACTTAAAAAAAATAAGTAAATAAAATAAAAATTAAAACATTAAAAAATGTGAGCACACAATAAGCAATGAATAAAAGGTAGATTTCATAAAATTCCCTGAAGTTTTGATATAACATTTACAAGAGTTCAATCCCATTGCACACAAGTCAATTTATAATCAATCATAAAACAATATAATAAATGTGTAAACTCGAGAGATATACTGAGGAGTGTTTCCAGTCCTATTCTATATGATACATTCTCTTAAGAAATCAGGTTCTGATAGCTGGAAAATAATTTCCAAAGACATCTTAAAATACGGATTCATAATACATTAAATTGCAAACAACTTTTATAGAATTGACATGCTCTCAAAAAGTATGTTAGCCAACTCAAAAAACATCTCAAGTGATCTGGTTGATATTAATATCTCAGATAGTGGGTAGAGAGTTCAGAAACGATAGAGTAGGATAAAGCAATGATTCTAAATTAATTTGCTATCAAACATAATGTTATAGAGTATAAGTGTATATCTAAATTAATAAAAATATACCTACTTCAACAAGAGTGGGAAAAACATAATTTAAAACATTTTTTTTGCGTTTATATCTTTATATTTTCCAACTGTGAAAGTAGAGGATAATCTTATTTTAAGTGTTGACATAAATTCATACATATAGTGTATGTCTCCCTGCTTCAAAATTCTTTAATGTCTTCTCAGTGCTAACAGGGCAAAGTTTAAGCCTCTTATGGAAACATGAAGGTTTCTCGAATCTGGGTTTTACCTAACTCTCCAGTTTTTATATTTTCCTTTCCTTTAAAGTTTAGTAATACAGAACTATTTGTGGTTCTCTTAAAAGGTTAGACTCTCTCCCCTGTTCTTTGCCCTGTCTTATCTTCTGACCCAAGGCATTTCAAAGCTTCAATTCCTGTCATGCCTCCTGATTGGAAAATTCCCTGAACAGAACTCTTACCACCTCCTTCTTTTCTTGTAAAGCATCTTTTTTATATCTTTTACATAGCACTGAATTATTTTTTTCCCTAAAAGTCTAACATTGTGAATAAAAGCATGAGCTTCAGAGTTAGATTGAGACAAATTAACATAAGCTTTGTCAATTAAAAGTTGTGTGACCCTGGCCAATTTACTTAACTTCTGTGATTCATTTGTAAAATTAGGATAATAATACTTAATATTATATGATATTAATAATATTATATAATGTTATGAGGGTTAAGTGAGTTGGAAAAAGAATGAAAACAGAGCATGACACCAAGTGGATACCAATAAATAAGCAGTAGATATTATTACGATGACATTGACTGTTATTTTAGTATCATTTTTATCTTTCCTCCTTATAAATTGAAGATCTTTGATATGAACTAATTTTTTTTAATTTTGTATCACCTAAAGCTAATTCTTTGGCTAGAATATACTATATGCTTAATGTTTGGATGAATAAATGAATGATTGAGTGGGACTGCTGGAAATGAACAAACATTCAAATTATAGTTTGTCCCATAAAGAGCAGACGAGAATGATCAATTCTCTTTTTCCGGAGAAATTACATATCTACAGCATTATTGCATGATATTGCTGAGCAATATTTCCCATTCTCTAAACATGAGAAGTTGCTTATACATGAAGGGCTTTAAATTCCATTCTCTGATTTCGATCCATCTCTTTGAAGATAATCTGAAATAGATTGAGCGGTTGCTAGTACTGTGTACCTCAAAATTCACCTGGCCAGGCTCCCTCTCTCCCTAACACTTAGATACAGACCCTGAGGAATCTTGCGAGGGGAGTTTAAGTGTTGTAGTATCAGGGGATACAGGCCACAGGATGGGTTAACAAAAGGGTGCTTTGAAACAGGCCTTCCCCCAGAGCACCTGGATGGCTCAGTCGGTTAAGCGTCCGACTTTGGCTTAGGCCATGATTTCATGGTTCCATGAGTTTGAGGGCCATGTTGGGCTCTGTGCTGAAAGCTCACACACAGCCTGGAGCCTCCTTCAGATTCTGTGTTTCCATCTCTCTCTGCTCCTCCCCTGCTCACACTCTGTCTATGTCTCTCTCAAAAATGAATAAACATTAAGAAAGGAAGAAAGAGGCATTGCCCAGTGGTTCAGAAACAAATGGATCAAGTAGGAAATGCAAAGGACTGATGATGGTAAGACAGATGGGAGAGCCTCTAAACCCAAATGCTTCTGTTTCCCAGCATTTTATTTAAAAGGTTTTAACTATGGCATTTGTGATTTGGACATTGACTTATTTGAATGGGTTAAAAGTACTCTGAGACTGTAATTCCTCCCCTCAGGTGGCCAAATTATTGAGCAGTCTAGTTTAATTCTGGTAAACATTTTCCCAGTGAGGATTGCTAATATTCCCACTGGACAAACTGGAGAAGCCACAGAAGGCCAGATAAATATTCCACTGTAAATAAATTGACATTGCCGTTTATCACTAGTCTCTTGAGAGTTTAGTCAGCATTGCATCCACAAAGCCTGTAAGTCCTAGCAGAGCTCAGAAAAATTGAATTTCAGAATCTATAAGACTGAGTAGTCCCTGAAGTAGAAACATGTACCACAAAACCTGCGGTCTCCTTCCAAGCTGACTTCCCTCGCCCAACTTAAGGAAATCACACACATCATCATCATTATCTGCATCATCCTGCTTTAATTAAACACCACTACCTCTAATATGCATACCATACATATGACTTTCAATGCCCAGCTCCTGTGACAATATGCCTGATTGCCACAGTGACCAAGTATGGATGTGTCTGAGGCCAGCTGCTCAAGGACATACATTACTGCAGAAATTCTCTTAAGAGAATTACGGTGCGGTATGGAAGAAAAGACACAATCTTCACCATTCTCTTAGTATCGCATGAACTCAAATGCAGTCACTCTCCCAGATTCCTAACAGTGAAAGGGGAAAGCCATGGATAATTTTTTTGTTTCTATCACTTTAGGTCAAGTTTTCTTAAATTCGCTCCAGGGAGTAAAAATAATGAAGTCTGTTTTGTTTTCCTTGGAGTCGATCACTTTTCCTTGGAGTTCACCATGAGTTCTTGTTTTTGAAACTTCATTCTGCTTCGAGTAGTTTTAGTGACTTTTTTGGACATTGAAGTAACAAAAGGATGCATTGACTTGTTCCCTTATTCCCTTCTCTGCATCTCCTTTAATTTCATCCATTATTACCCCAAGATGGATGTACCACCACAAGAACTTTGATAAAGATAAAACAAGATAATGTCTCAAAACACTTATAAAAAGCATTCTTGTTTATTTTTCATGAAAAAAATCTATTTTCCACCCACTGCAAAAAAAAAAAAAAAACAAAAGAAAACAAAACATAAAAAACCACCATAATGACATCTCAAGTTTGCCTAACAAGCAGACTTTGGATAAAATCACTATNCGACGCGGGGCTCGGACCCACGAACCGCGAGATCATGACCTAAACGAATGTCGGACGCTTAACCGACTAAGCCACCCAGGCGCCCCATGGCTTATCCACTCTTATCAGGGAAGCCTTTCTTTTGAAACCAGAATTCCAACAAAGGATTTTTATGAAAGGAGTATTGCATCTATCACTAGAGCTTATTGCTTGTTTTCAGGGTACAGACCTGAGATGAGACTCTGATTGACCATCCCCAAATCATCTCACCTCTTATGAGGACAGTATAAATCGCCAGTGGGCCCCACTTCATGGGTATGAAATCGATCCTGTGTTTACATGTCCTTATTATCCTGTCCACTCCTGGAGTGAAGTCCTGGAGAAACAAACTTGCCTACAATATGGCTTCGTGTCAGATTAGCATATGGCATCGCATATGGGGTGACAACTAGATGACTGGGTTCTCATTCCTGAGAAGATGCAAGAAAAAACACTTGCAGAAGAGACACATCTCTCACTGAAAAGGCAGCTGCCCAACACGCAATTGTCTCCCAGTAGACCGGTCCTGGCAAAGACAACTGTCTTGACTGAAAAGAACACTGCCAAGAAACTGACCTTAGGGGGAACGGGGGAGCACAGAGCACGATATTTACATCTCTTTGAAGTTTCTTTCAAGTTTTGAAAATCGCTCCTGAAAATACACTCAATTGTGACTAGAAATGTTTTTTCTGTTTCTCTCAGAATAGTTTGGAGGCAGGAGATGCACTGGAAAAAATACTTGCTCATTCTTATATTGTCTCATATTTTACACACTCTGCCTAAAATAAAATAGTCCAACAGATTAGTAATATTAAAAAAATGCATTTAAGTTTCCTTTCTTACCTTTTTCTCAATTTAGTAGCTTAGAGTGTTTTGAAAACTATGCTAAACTCACAGTGTATTTTGGTATCCCACACATTCTGAAGAGAGAGCACCAACCCCTTCTGACTTTCTTTAATTTGCAACTATTGCTAATTATTTCAGTATTACACCCCTTTACGACACAATTGTCAATAAAAAGCACTTTGAAGATGTCTTATAATCCTTTTTGTGGGTGACAAGTTTTTTCAAAGGTTTTTATTTGAATCAACTTGTTAAATCACAGCAATCAGAAATCTCATTATATCTCAAAGAAATGACTTTCAAAGTATTAAATTTTTTTTCACTTGGTGACTACATTGTCACATATAATATTATACATATATAATACATATTATGTAGTGATATTATCAATGAACATTTCAGAAACTCTAGTCCCCATGAGCACTGACTATAATTTCTGTAGTAGAAGGTTATTATATTCCCCATAAGCCTTTCACTAAAACTCTAATTGACACAAACTTGTTTTAGAGTGTTTCTGTCCTTTGCCACCAAATAATGATGCATTTATACAGCCTCAATTATTTATAACTTTAATTGCCCTCATGGATGAATCTAGCTCTTCAAGTACAACAATGGCTACTCTGAACTTCATTCACTCAACTCTTTCTTACTAAAACTCATCTTCACTTACAGGGCTTTCTATAATTCAACTTCACATGTTCTTCATTGTCAAGGTCCAATGGAAATTCAGTAGGGGTTCAATTTATATGTACTGAACTCTATTGAACCTTAGTTTCTGGAGTCATATTACCTTATTCAAAATGAAATACTTTTGCTTGAGAAAGAAAGAGTAAGGTAAGTGGAATGGATGATCCCCATTAGCCATTCTATTAAGTAAGTGACTACCCTGGAGTAAACGTGACATGAGGGATCTTAGTCATAGATAGTTTCGTGCAGCATATTTCCAAAATTCAAGATTTGAATTTCAAGCACAAATGGCAATCTGTTTCAGTGCTGAAGGAAAATATATTAGATTTCAGGAGACTTAGGTGATCTGTCCTTATTTGGAACTTCTCAAACAATATATTTGAATATATGAAATATTCAGGGTAGTAGATATCTTTAGAATCTAACATACAATTTTGTTTTATTCTAAGTAGGGTTTGCAAATTAACTTGCCCATCACCTCTCACACATAAGGTGATTCAATCACAATAGGTGATTATTATTCATTATTTTTTGTAAGTATGAAATAATCACAATTGCCAATTATTTGTTTGTTGCCTGATGGCGTACCACATTCCTACAGTGGTTCTTTCAAACCTTTCTCCTTTTCTCAAGTCCTATATTTATTCTTCCCTCATCATTTGTATCAGATACACAATTTCTACTGTTATTTTTCAAATTAAGGTTATCTGGTATGAATATACCTTTGTCACATTTTCTCTATGCAGTATCACCCCTTATATTTAAACACCCACTCTTTCTTTGGCCAGTGTCTAAAGAAAAATAAACCTTCTCCAACTCAAGGCTAGGACCTCACCCACATACACAGTGTCAAAATTCTTCTTTTACTCACTTTCATAATTTCTTACTTTGATCTCCATTATATTTCTATCATTTGAATCCATCCTCAGGTCTTTTCAACTAATACCCAACTATCTTCAAGCCTGCTACAAAGCAAGAGATAGCAGCTAGTCTATAATTCATTCTTCCCATCTTAGGCACTCCTGGGGAGAGACTCTGGACAAAGAAAAGAATGTCTCAAACAAACCTGAAAACACAGTAGAGAGACCTCTTGATGATATTTACTAAAAGGCCTTCAGCAGGATATGTGTATTCTACCCAGGTTGTAATTTTTCCACTTTGCTGAAATTTATCTGTGGCAGCTATATATTTATCAGAGAATAAAACTATTAGAGTATAAAAGGGATATAGTTTTTAATAAATAAAATTCTACCTTTGTGTGAGTGATGCCACGCATAGATAATTTGGATATCCCATATGTTAAATCTGGGTTGAAGTGCAGTTTAGTGAAGGAAATTTTCTGAGGTGTTGTATTAAAAGTTTTTAAACTTTATTTTTCTGGAGCATGTGATTACCTATTTCCTTTAAATCAGTGATCAGCAAACAAAACCCCATCCACTAAAGAGTTGTTTAAAAAAAAAAAAGTAAAGAAAAATGTGTGACAGATACCATGTGTAGCCTGCAAAAGGCTAAAATATTTGCTATCTGACCATTTATGTAAAAAAATGCAAACCTCTTATTTCAATTATTAGTCAAGTTTGGTCCCTGGGTAAGATCTCTGAATTTTGTCAATCTTACCTGATGATTGACCATTTCTGCTGTCATTTCTGCTATCTCCATTAGACTGAAAAACTTTTTGAAAGAAGCAAGAGTCAGTACCTTGAATTCAATGTATCCACAAATATAATAATTATGTCATTCACCCAGAAACAGATCCATTTATATAGTCATCTAATTTTCACTCAAGATGTCAAAATATCCAATGGAAAAAGTCTTTCAACACGGGGGCAGAAATAAATGATGTGATGGTTAATTTTGTGCCAACTTGGCTGAGCTATACAGTCCCCAGAAAAGTGATCAAACACTATTCTGGGTGTGTCTGTGAACATGTTTTGGGATGATATTAACATTTGAATTGGGAAACTGAGTAAAATGGACTGGTCTGCCTAATAGAGGTAGACCTTATCCAATCAATAGAACTCCTGAATAGAACAAAAGACTGAATAAAAGGGAACTCCACCCACCTGACTCTTTGAGCTGGGACATCAGTTTTCTTCTGTCCTTGGATTAGAATTTACAATGTCACCTCTCTTCCTATTTAGATCTTAAGGCTCATACTGGAACTACACCAGCGTCTCTCCTGGGTCTCCCTCTTGTCAACTGCAGGTCAGAGCCATTCTCTGCCTCTGTAATTGCATGAGTCCATTCTCTCCCTGCTTACGCTCTCTTTCTCTTTCAATCTCTTTATGTCCCTCTCTCTCTCTGCTGCTCGTATGCCCATTCTCTTCTTATACATACAGAAGAAGGTCATGTGAACACGATAGTTGTCTTCAATCCAGGAACAAAGACCTCACCAGAAACTGAACCCTACTGAAACCTGATTTTGGACTTCCCAGTCTCCAGAACTGTGAGAAAATCAATTTTGTTGTTTAAGCCAGCCATTGTGGCATTGTGACATTGTGAGGTTTTATTATGGTAGCCCAAGTAGATTAATATGACAGGTGTTGTAAAATTCTTTCAATTCTGTTATGTGCTCAAAATTTTTCATATGAAACAGACTAAACATTAAAAAAAATCATGAGGTTAATGATTAGGCACATTGCCTTTGGAATCATAAAGAACTGGGCTCTAATTTTAGCTCTACAACTTGCTAATTGGGTAAAAGTAAATGTTACTTAACCTATTCTAGCCTTGTTTTCTATTTTTTTTTAAGTTTATTTATTTATTTTGAGATAGAGCGTGAGCAGGGGAGGCGTATAGCTAGAGAGAGAGAATCCCAAGCAGGTTGCACACTGTCACCACAGCCTGGGCTCAAACTCACGAACCATGAGATCATGATCTGAGCCGAAATCAAGAGTGGAAGTCTTCAAACTGACTGAGCTACCCATGTGTCCCTAGCCTCGATTTCTTATCTGAACAACAAGGATAATAATAAAACACCTCTTTCTGAGTTTGATGTAAGCATGACATAAAATATCATATAGGTTAGCATCAATCACAATGACTATAACATATTAAGTGCTCAATTAACATTTGCTGCTAATGTCATTTTTATGTACTATTATCGTGCAGATTTTTCTATACACTTTGAAGTGACTGAGAAACAAAATGTGATGCTGATCTTAGCCTGCAGGCATATACCAAGCATTAGGTTAATATTAGTCCTTTCAACGTTATTATATATTCAATCACTTATTAGTACTTTTCTTCCCACCAACTCTCAGGGTAAAAAAAAAAAATTTACTATTAAAATCCAAATAACAGGATAAGTTGATTATGAAATATATTAACTTTAAACACTATTTTATTTATTTTTAGTAAAATAACAAAGCTTGATTTCTATTACCACAGTGATTTGATTAATTTTTCTGAAAGTGGCAAAATAAGAAGGTATACATTTTTAATTATAAAATAGGTAAGTATAACTTAAAATATAAAAATTCTATATACTCTGTTTATAAAACATGTATATGTTAAAAATAATAATATGAACATATGTATAATTACCATCCAACAGACATATTTCCATTACTTTGAAGCCCTCTCTATGCTTCTCTCTATGCATGCTCTTCTCATTTCCCCTCATCTTTCCAAGAAGTTAACACTATGGTAAATTTTCTGTTAATCATCCTCCCTAGGCTACAGAGCACAGGGAATCATCACAACTTCATGAGCTCAGCTATTGGATTTAAATCCTGGATCTTAGGTGTGCCTGGGTGGCTCAGTCAGTTAAGCATCTGACTTCAGATCAGATCATGATCTCATTGTTCATGAATTTCCAGCCCTGTGTCAGGCTCTGTGCTGCCACCTCAGAGCTTGGAACCTGCTTCGGATTCTGTGTCTCCTTCTCTCTCTGCCCCTCCCCAGGTTGCCCTCTGTGTCCCTCTCTCTCTCTGTCTCAAAAATAAATAAACATTAAAAAATTTTAAATTAAATCCTGGATCTTCTACTTTATAGCTGTGTGGTTTGGAAGGGTTCTCTCTGTATGTCACCTTCTTTCTGTCTATCATTTTCCATCTTTAAGTGGAAATCATAATTATAGTAAAAATACAGATTGTATTCTTTTAAAGCATCTGGCACACAGCCTTTGGGTATGTTTTCTATGTTATCTTGATTTTCTACTTAGTTTAACATGTTTGTATAAATTTCTTAAATTCAACTGGTCTTAACATGTATAGATATGAGATCATACTATGTATATTAATGTGTAACTTGCTCAAAAGTGTTTGAGATACTTCCAAAAAATATGAAATAGTATACTTTTTCTTTTTGTCATGGTCCTATGACATTTCACTATATGAATACATGATCGTTTAATTACCCCTCCTGTTGTTGATAAATGTTTGGGCTATTTCTAAATTTTTGTATTACAAACAGTGATATCAGTTGATTGAGCTCAACATTTAGACAGAATCTCTGCACTGGTCAACATTATCTACCAATGGCCTCTCAATTCATTTGGAAGACTAGTAAGTTACTGAATCACAATTCTCTTTCATATTTAAATCCTTCTGTATTGACCACCTATTTAGAAACCTTTCTCCATTTAAATCAGTATTTAAGAAAAACTTTTTCACCACTTTGCAAAACATTAGGGATTTTCAATTTTGCTTCTTATTAAATCCATTTGTATTTTCATGAAAATGACTAAAGAAGTCACAATTAAATTGTTATTATTGAGTTAGCCATACACAAAATACATTTTGAATGTATTAAACAACTTTAAACTTCAAAAGCGATCATATTTTAATCAACACCAGAGATATTCAAACACTCTTAATGCTTGTTTCTGCATGGCTAAAGCTTAGTTGAAGGGTCACTGTGTCTAATGAATAAATCCATTAAGAACTTGTCAATAACATAGAGAAATGTTTTATTTGCTTTACTAACAGCCTGAAGAAGAAAAAGCTTTCGATATCTTTGACTAAGTTAATGGGCTAGCATCTGATATATAGAGAGCAAATGGTTTAATCATTACAACAGATGATTCTGAGTTTAGAGTCATAGATTTAAACACATTGGGACTTTTAGCCTTATCATTAGTACATTGATTACTCTGATTGGGTAGTCATTTAATTATGAAAAAGATAACATTTGTTAATAAACTTATTTAAGACAGTCCTCAAACTTTGAGAATTAGTAGACCTATGTTGTATAAATATGTCCTTGAAACCTGAAAATGAGATTTAATGTTGCTTTCACATAAAAGTTGTTAAATATTCGATCCCAATAGAAACATATGAAGGAGATATACGCACACACCATTGTATTTTCAGTGAAAATAAAATTAGAAATTTTATTAGAAATTAGAGAACTTTGAAAACAAAGAAACACTTTGGTTTATTGTGTGTATTTTGTGTTTGAGTACTTCATCAAATCCATCAATATAAGAAAAGTGTGTTTTCTAGAAGTATTTAACATGATAATCCTATTGCTCAAGTACACAAAAATGTCTTTCTAAGGTACACTGAAAAAGGCCTTAAATTACACTTGGTTCCCAGACCAATCACACTATCAGACGATTCCATAAAGAGCTTTCTCTGTTACAAAAAGCAGTGACAGAAGAGGAGAGGTTGAACATTCTGGTTATATAATGGATGGCACAAAGTGTAACACTATAAAAGTATGAATAAGACATAAGGAAATTGTTTCTAAGGCCAGTCCAATTCCTCTTTGATACAAACCCAGGAGCCCTTCCGTTTCCAATGAGCTCAATTAGCCCCCTTGCTTTATGACATCACAAAGTAACTGGTTTAAACTGTGCTTCAAGAGCCTTTTACACACAAGAATTAAATGAGCCTGTCTCATTTAATTTCAGTTAATGTAAGTGAGCTTCTGAAACAGAATTGCTCAGTTATAACACCGAGCTTGAAGCCAGACCAGCTGATTAATTCCTAGCTGTTTGAAGTGCTTTCTTCTCTTATCTTGAACTGTGCAGGCCTCTCTATAGCCTGAGGAGACCTGAGCTTAAGTCCTGGGGAGATTTTGTCTCCTCTCTACAAACACCGTGGCATAAACCCAAGAACACACCAGAAACTTGTTGCCAATTTTGAGAAAAGCATGGGCTGTGGGGCTGATTAGAAAAGCCAAAAACTCCGTAATATAGCGTCTTTGTATCTGACTTTCAATTCACTGGTACACTGTGCGATTTTAATTGAAAATTACTATTGCCTAGAAACCAACATTACCCTAAAGATGTCCTAGTTAGTTCCAGTTGAGATTTTTACATAAAATGAGCATTAGCAGCAATGAGACAGGAAGAAAGAGGCCGAATACGGTGAGTCATTAGGATAACGATTAGGACACTTTCCCAGATTTTATTGTATAACCTCTGACATCGTCATATAATCTGCTTCACAATTCTCAGCAGAGTTCTTTTACCATCTTTGGAGCAGAAATATGGCTCAGCATGAACTTCCTAATAAACATATCATGGCATATCTTCTGGTTTACGATGAAAAAGTGATCATTTTTTGGAGGTAATTTAGTGACTATACACCCCTTATGTTTCCCATATAACCATACACACACTCTCCCCTCCCATCCACATGCACTTGAATATCCTGGTGCGTTTTTGTTTTAAATAGACGTTGAGCAAAATGCAGGCTAAGTGAGTCACCTTAGGCCACATAAACATCTTTTCTTCCCTTCACATTGCAATACTGCCAGGCCAGAGTAACCCAAATCAGCTCTGCAGCCCCTGTAGCAGCCAATCTTGATGCTGAAGATTCAAAGAGCAAACGATATTATTGCCAAGAACTCACAAGAGCCGATTGGAATAGCTTAAGCACTCGAAAGAGCAAAACTATTAAAACTAAGCTTGCTCAAAGACAATTCCTCTCCAGGTACTGTGGTGTTTGCTCAAATAAGTGTCCAAAGCACAGCAGGAAAATAAGAAAACAAAACACTCACGACTGTAACACAAAGAGTAGAACCATTGTTTAAGTGACTCGTCCCTCTTGGAGAGCTTGAAATTGCCATGAATCCAGAGATTCAAGAGCAAAACCCTAAAGACATAAGATTACTATAGGCTTTTTTCTCATTGCCTACTCAGTAATGTACTTGTAGGTTCTGAGAAATTTTCATAATTCTGATGAGAGGCTGGGTGGTCCTATATTGTACTTCCTGTGAGGATACTTTTAGAGTGGTGTTCACCATAGCAACTGAGCACTCCGGTGTTATCTGAATACAGGCTATATAGAGAAAAGAACATCTCCCTCATCTATAGTTCAGGATTACATAAGGTTAAAACAGTAATTGTTAAGGAGCTATATGGATTATGAGATTCAGCATCAATTTAATGATAAAAGGATATATTTTATGGAATTTCCTAGTAACACATTAAAGGCTTAGAAACTTATGTTCTTGGCAATTCCTTACTTAAGGAATTCTGTCCAAGGAGCATTTATAAATTCTCAAGTTAAAATGGAGAGTAATTATCTAAATAATTAGATGCTAAATACTTTTGGAGTGCTACTAATATAATCATGCCATGAATTTGTATCTATAATTAAAAGTTCAAAGTCATGAAGTTTCTTTACTCTGTGCTGTGTCATAAACACACAATTTACAATCATAAATTGTTATTATAGATCAATGAGACTTACTTCTCTTATGGTTCATTAGTTAACTCCAAAGATATTGTCTAAAAATGCAAGTGTTTTTTGATCACTGGAATATGCATATAGTAGTCAGTTACTATTTGTCGGGTTCCAACTGCGTCCAGTACTTTACACATATGGTATAATTTAAGGATAAAACTCTCAGGAAGTGGACCACCTGGGTGCTTCGGTCATTATGATCTCACAGTTGAGGAGTCTGAGTCCTGAGTCAGGCTCTGTGCTGACAGCCTAGAGCCTGAAGCCTGCTTCAGATTCTGTGTCTCCTTCCCTTTCTCTGCCCCACCCCTGCTCACTCTCTCTCTGTCTCTCTCTCTGCCTCTCTCTTTCTCTCTCTCTGGCTCTCAAAATAAATGAATAAGCATTGAAAAAAATGATTTAAAAAAGCTCTAATCTCTCAGGAGGTGGCTGTTTGAGCATTTTTTGGGGGAAATAAAGACAGTTTTGTGTGGATAAAATAAATAATGCATCCAAAGTCACATGGCTTCTTATATGCCAAAGCCAGAAGTTTCTTCTTTCAGTCCCTTTCCCTATATCCTGCTTTATACTCATCCATTTCTTTCTCTTCCTGTTTTTGTAGCCTTTTCTCCTAATTTTCTTTCTTCTGCTATATTAATTTCTCCTTAGAACTGTTGATACTAATCCAAGAATTTTTTTTTTCTCCAAAATCCCAAGACTACACAGATACTGCAATCTGCAGTAAAGGGAAACTGATACTTCCTTCCCCAGGGGCTTCAGAGATGTTACGCATCCAATATCTTCAGGATAAATCCCATTGGCAATCTCTCCCTGAAGCCTAATTCGAGTGTAGTTTCTCTTTGGTTGACCTTTATCTGAGGCAGTTTTCCCTTCCAAACCTTCTTCTGTTCTTAAATAAATAATGCCTTGATTTCAAAACCACCATAAACAATAACTAACATTTTATCTTTAAGGCATTTAAAGCAATGCACCTGTAAATTTTGGTATTAATTTCAAAATAAGGTATTGCTCTATATTTACAATGTTCCTTGTAAAACAGGTAGGTGGTTATAATGCTCTATGTGGCAAGTTATTTACTTTCTGAAGACTTTCACTTGCCTTTGAATAAGATCCCACTGATGTGCCTTTCATTTACTTTACTGAAAATGTGTCACAATGAAGATTTGTGTTTTTACCAGTAAATTTTTATCTATTTAACTTCATAAGTAGAACACGTCAAACATTCACTATAGAGTCAAGCCAATATTTTCTCTTCTCTGACCGTACTAATCCCTTCCTGGTATAAAATTACCTCAAGATGAATAGAAACAAGAATAATTTTCATAGATACATCTAGAGCTTCTCACAGAGAATCAAGTGTTATCTTGAATAAAACATAGGCTTCATTTTTTTTTTCCTGGTCAGAAGTTATTCTCATGTTAATAAACTAAGCCAAGTGATCTACTGACTGGCTAATAGTGTCACATGTTTTTTTTCTTTTTTGTTTTTTTATCTTTTACTGACCCATCTATAGTCTTTAGCAATATACATTCCCCATTAATGTGTAGATCACAAGGAATAATGGGTTTAGAATAGCATAATGGTTTTATTGACTTATTTAAACCAATCAGTTAACAGATGTTTTTGCATTTAGCCTTCTTCCTGATATTCAGAATCCTCTTTATCTTTTGTCTGCCTTATGAAATCCTAGACATATCAGAAATCTTTGATACAACTTCAGTTAGGATTTAAAATCGAGTCCTTTCATGTCCCTGGACTTAAAATATACCTGAATAATCCCATTAAGGATTTCTCAGAAAGCTTGTAAGAGTAGAGACTATCTAACATTTAACCTCAAATTAGAATAGAAACATTCACAAATTTCATAAAGCAGAAGTTCTATTATGCTACATTAAGAACATAATTATATTATTTGTTACCATTTATTTAAATTAATTTAAAAGTTATTTTGTAAAATACTGGAGTTTTTCCAAGGTCAAATCTTTTTCTGATAGTATGAGTACAAAATAACGTGTGTATATACTGTTATACACATTGTTATATATATTTATAGTCTGACTTGTCCTCTGTACTAGAAATAAAGCACCAAATGTAGTCATTAGAGTCATAGTATCCTGATAAAAATGCCACATAGTGTATGGGAACAGGTGGGCTTAGGGGGGAAGTGGTGTAGATGAAAAAATATTGGTCAAGTGTTAATAATTTTTGAACTTAGAAGCTGGATATAAAAAAGTTGATTAAACTAGTTGCTCTACTTTTATACATGTACTAATATTCTTATTACAAAATTTTTAAATCTATAATGCCCAAATATTCTCATATCCCTTGTCCTCTATATATTGAATTATTTGAGCTTTCTAGATGAGGTTCAGTTAATTCTTATAGTCTTTAATTTTAGTTAAGCTTTAACACATACATACATACATACATGGAGAAACTACTTTCTTATTCATCTTTCCTGTCATCTTTGAAGCCCTATCTAATAATTAATTGACCATTCCTTTCTTATATCTATACCAAATTATTTTTATTTGTGTAACAATAGCGTGGTTTTTTTCTCAATTTTTCAAGACTTTAGACTCAGAATTCAGATAATTTTCTTCTATGTCCTTTAGTAGGTCTCCAAAAAAATTCTGTTGGTTCCTATCTGTGCTTTTCAAGTCATAAATTCTACTGGATAAATTTACAATAGGGAAGACAATATCACTGAAATGTTTTCCCCTTGATATATCATCTTGTTCTAATTGCAGGGTAATGACATGCTGAAGAAAAAGGAATTCCTTTTTCAAACCAGTTGTTCATCATGGGTCATTATATAAGACTAAACTTTGTCACCTCAATCAAAACACTCAACTATAATTTTCCTCGTGGAACATTATTGGCCTTCTCAAAATTTAAGAAGCATAATATTTCCCGCTATTCATTTCATGTGGTCTTTTATGCCATTACCAATGCCAATTATTAGTTTCATTTTGCTTCTGCCCAGGTCGGGGGCAAGGCACGCTAACATAAGGTCACCCCTTGCTCAGAATTTCGAAAACAATCTTAGTTTTATGAAAAGCTGATCAAAACTATCCCCCAGTGGAGAGCACCTAAGATGGGTGGATTTCTCACAATGTTGAGTATGTTCCCACGAGTGCCACACAGACCCCAACAAGCATGAGGAACAGCTAACACTAAAGCAAAACCAGACTTGGGCTCTACAGGAATCAGGCCCTGGAAACCACAGTGGCTGAAAAGAGCCTCTGGTGGGAATTTTAGACAAAAGAACCAAACAGCTTGTAATGTCCTTATTATCTTCAAAACAAAGCATGTTGGTAAGCATGCCAAAAGACTCATTGCTTTTCCAAAGACTTTGTGGTACAAAATTTCTTTCTTTCAATCATGCAGTTAGTATGAATCACCATCTTTAAAAAGAAAGAAACACGAAAGGACATCACTCAAGCACTTCTGGTAATGTCGCTATTTCATGAAATATATAATTTTCTAGTTGATTCCATTATTCTGATTTAAATAACTTAAATAATAAAGAATTCCAGATGATATAATTATCAGAAGACCTCCCTTAGAAATAAGTCTTAGAATACTTTTCTAAGTTATTTATTTGTGTTATGTGTATTTAGTTTTTAAAATAAATTTCCATCTATATCAATTTTGAACTTAGAATGACACTGCAGATTTTAATGATGTAATTTGTGTTTATAAATGCTTTTCTGAATATGTACATGTTATATGTTTCAACCTCATTCTTCAAAAAGGAAATACTATAGTTTCTAATGCTGGCAACTGAATAAAAAGCCAACCTCAAAAATAGGTTAGTAGATGCTTTATTCATTGTCTCAAAATGAGGACAGTAGTAAGGAGACAGTATAGCAGATTGCTCTGAAAAATTGCTCTAAAAATTGTTAGTTCAATGGGGATTATATGCAAAAAGGGGCCAGAGGTATATGTGTTTGCAAGCAGTTCTCCAAATACGTGCACGTCGCACGGTATAATTCAATCTGTTTTAAAAATTAAAGTTTACTGATTTTCACATAGACACATGAAAGGCTCTTAGATTTTCTTAATAGATTATGTTTCTCATATCTGATTGTTAAAAAATACTGCTTTCATGCCTCCATTTAACTGGTTTTCTGGTTCTTCCTTATCTCCTTGGAGTCAGGTGAGAAGGTCACAGAAGGCTGACAGCACTAACCCACTGCAGTCTGAGTACACAATACTAAGGCTTTCTGGGGTATGCATTGCAAGCAGATAGTTTGAGAAAAACAATATATAACTTTTCTGATTATTTTGCGAGTTATTTTCTGTTTGCCAAACACATAGGCCACTAATTCTATAGTACAGGGATTTATAATCTTTATTTATAGTATACTTACTCAGTACAGGCTATAGCTTAGTTAAAGAATGCATTTGCCAATATGGCTTTCTCTTTAAAGTTTATGAAAAATTTTACTGTGAATTAAACATTAACTGTGTATTTCAGTGCTTCTTGACTCATGAAATCTGTTTTATTTTTAATAACTTTAAAAGCCATATTGTAGAATCGCTAGAAGTTAATGTGACACCGTCAGGGAGCAAGAATTTCCTTTGCCCCTCAAGGTCCTTCTAGCTGGACTAAGAATCAAATTGACATGAGACACATTAGCAGAAGAAAATTTAATTTAATTTCATACATATGGGAAATCCACACAGACATGGAAATTCCAAAGACAGGCAAAATGAGATATACATGTCATTCTGAACTAAGGAGAAAGGGAGAAGGGTCTGGGATTTCAAAGGGAAGGAATGTAATTCACAAAAAGATGAAAAAGAGTAAATGGTACACAAATGTTTACTGAGCCACTCAGAAACAATGGGAGAGAGAACATTGGTAGGTTCCTCCCTGCCTACAGTACATAATTTGTAGTATAATGTAGTTATCTATGGTAATAGCTCACTTCTTGGATCAGACCCTCTACCCAAATTCTTTTAGGCTAATTAGGGGTAGGTGAAAAGATAGGTTTTGATTGCTTTTAACACAAAAATAATCTTATGCCAAAGTGGCCCACCTTGGGCTGGTCTGCCCATGGTCCCTATAATGCCTAAAAACCATTATCTAAAGTATACCCATTATATGCAATTTGCTTTATTAAACATCAGTCCTTAATAGGTTTAATTATTGACATAATTACCTGTTAATTTCTAGGCATGAACATTAAAGAAAAATTATAAATGTTATATGTTCATTTTAATTTCTCTAATAACATTTTTCATGCACTTAGATTTTTCTTGGATCTGATTTTATTTGCTCAACTGCTAGAAATATTTATTTACCTTGCTTGATAACCACTTAATGTATAGAGAACGAACACACCAAATTCATTTTAACAAAAATTATTTTCAGAACATTATTTCAGTCATTTGCCTACAGGTTTGTTCAAAGTCAAACAAGAGAAGAAATTATTTGCTTCAATAACTTAGAAGTAAACCATGCTAATCCCCAACTGTAAACAGACTACTTTGTAAGCGTTCATTAAAGAGAGTACCACGTTTCTTTCCAGAAACAAATCTTACAAATTTGCATTGTTTTAGTGGGAAAAAACCCCACCTTTTTTATTATCAGTTTCCTCAAAAAGTTTATCTCAGTTTACCTCAAAAAGATACTGATTCCTGCATATATACCTTAAGATCATCCAAATGACAATACAATTAATATTTGGATCTATAAGAAGTGCTGCTTAATCACTATATCCTAAATGGCTTTATAGTTTTGTAGTCTGTACTTTTCAGGAAAGCTAAGGAAGAGGGAAATACAATAATTTTACTAATTTATTTTTCAACCAATAACATTAGGAAACTACTATCTGCTGACACTGTGTTCAGTTCTGAGTGCAGAATGCCAAGAAAAATAGAAATCAAATGGAGGGAAGAATATTGTGTTCTATGAGGAGAGAAAAAAACCAAACAGGTGCAGTAAAGGAAAATAAGAGATAGATAGGAAACTAGAGGAAGGAGATAAGTTAATGCTAAGGAGGGAAGTTAAAGCTTCAATGAGTAGACTGGACACCTAAAGAAAGATTCAGAGAAAGAAACATTCTGGGCAGTCAGCAGCCCGTGAAAAGCTCTACATTGAAGAAGAGTTTTGAATATTTGAAAAACTGAAAGGCCATGATAAAAAAGAATAAGTGAGGGGGAACAGAGCATAGAATCAGGTTGGAGAAGAAAATGTATGGGAACCCCCAAATTCAATAGTTTGTTTGTGCTGTTGTTTTATTTTTAATATCTGTCCTCATTTTATAAATTAAAAAAAAAAGAAAAATAGAGTTAGTAATAACATACTTTCTCCTTCTAGGGCTTTACAGTACAAAATCAATCTTCAGGAAGACTTTGGGGAAGATTTGCTCCTTTACTTTTTTCCTTTTTTTTGTTTATTTTTGTTTTATTTACTTATTTATTTTTTGAGAGGGAGAGAGAATAACAGGGGAGGGGTAGAAAGAGAGAATCTTAAGCAGGCTTAGTATGGAGCTGGACATGGAGCTTGATTCCACGACCTTAAGATCATGATCTGAGCTGAAATCAAGAGTCAGATTCTTAACCTACTGAGCCACTCAGGTGCCCAAATTTGTTCTTTTTCTGAATGAAAGCAGGTGTTCTTTTGTTGGCTAGTCTCAGGAATCTATCATCTGTACCGTCAAACTGATTGCCTAAAATCGGAGCACATCAGTACCTAGCCCATGTCCTGTGAAACTATTTAAGTCCCTTTTAAGACTTTCCATATAGGCTCTGAGACAAACGTTTATTTGCTGATTGCTTTCTCCATTTCCAATTTCTAGTATTCGAACTGTTTCTATCATTACTCTATCCATATCGAAAGATCACTAGTTTGGGTTTGCTTGATTGTATGTTTTTATGTCTTGCTGGAACAACCTGTCCAGGATTTATTAGGTACTGTTCTCCTTCTGAGAATTAACTGTAATTACTAATGACAAAGTCAATTATTACTTTTCATACATTTGTTTTCTTCTAGAAGTCATTTTAGGAGTTGACCTTTATAATATCAAGAGAAAGAGATCCATCAAAAGTGACACTGAGGAAGCACTGTGACTGCCCCTTTATTGGCTTCCTACAAATAACTACACTCCCTTCCCATTTCATAGTATCTGTGCTCAGTTAATATAACGTTCTGACTATACCACTTACCAACATACTAGTATCTGCCTACTCTCTAAGTTTCTTAAAAGAATACACAGTACTTCTCAGTTTGATCCAAAACTACTCCTCTGAAAACTCCATTGCCTTTTGTAGAATGAACTGCATCCATTCAGCATCCATCCATTCACTCAGAATCCCAAGGGAGGCAGCCAAGAGTCATGTTGTGTGGTACCTAGGACTGGACTTGTGAAATTTTTCAGTTCTCAGATGTCCTATTCCAAAATGTTTGTATCCAAAGGGTCATATATCCAGTCCTGAAAAATACTTTTTTAATCATCAGCACAGGATCTAATGCAAATGTCCAGAACACAGAGGACTGCGCGCTTTAGCAATAGGTAAGATAAATTATTCCATTTCTTTTTTTCTTCACCAAATGTGCTCCATGAAGACAGAGAGCATCTAGTTCACAATATCAGGTAAGATGGGCTTTACCAAGTGAGAGAAACCCCAGAATACATAAAAATGATGGTATATTCTTCTTCCATGTTATAGAATACTTTCATGTTATTAGTCTGTTACTGGTACAGTGGCTTCACCATGACTGTAGAAATCAGGCCTCTTTTGGTCTTGCTACTTTGCCATTCTTAGTACATATAGTACAGTTAATGATCCAAATGGCTACTTGAGCTCCAGTTATCGACAACATTCCAGTTAGCAATAGGAGCAAGAGACAAAAACACACAAACAAACAAAAAGGGCTATCTTTCTTCTTGGAGCCTATAAGCCCAGCTGAAACCTGGGATTAGAATTATTTTACTGAAAAATAAGGGGAGACAGATACTCAACACTGTGCCCCATCACCTAGTGCAGTATCTAGCTCATAAACATATCTACTGAGTTAATATTCTGTGAATTTATGTCCCAGCTGCATCAAGTGGGTTATCTCATTAAAACCTCACAGCAATTCTCTGAATCATGCATTCTTTTAACTGTTTTAGAGAGGAGGAAACAGAAGCCCAGAAAATGTAAGAGACTTGACTATAATCATGCATTGAAGTAGGATTACAGCCCTAGTTTTGAACTTTAAAGACATTCCATGTGTAATGACAGTTTTTTATAGCTTTATATGGAATCTGCCATGGAAACTGCCTGCATCTGTGTCTGTTCTCATTGTTGCTGGATGGAAACTGCTTTTAAGAAACCCATGTATTATATTTTCTTGTTCCTGCCATGTTTGACCTTCTAATTTGCCAACTTGACACTACCAACTGCTTCTGCACCTGTGCAGGTTTACATTTTTTTTCCCTAAAAACTGAGTGGAGAAGTTAAAATCACATAGATAGAGATATTTAAATCATGTTGTTGATGCTGCTGGGCCATCTACATATATATCTATGATTCATGCTTACTCTCATCATCAAGATTGGGCATAACTTTTTATGTGATATTTATTAAATAACTCCAATGATGTCACAGAGAAATCCTGAACTTAGAACAGTTACCTATCAGGGACCTATAAAACTAAGATCACCTTCACATTATCTGAGGTTATGTGTCAGAGAAGCAAAGTATCTCTGAGTCTCCATTCTTTCATTTAGTTCATTGAGCCATCTGGCTGCCTTAATTTCCACCCACGACTTGAAATACGTGTTTATAGAAATAAATGTGAAACTGCAACTAAAGTAATATGAAAACTGCAAATACAAAAAACATGATGCTGACAAATACAAAAGTCTGTGTTCTAAGAGCAATTAATTACTCTCTTAATACCACCTTTGGATGTTAGAGTTTATAACCTCACTGAAAACATACAGGTGTTCACGGGTATATCATTATTGTAATAAGTTCATTAATTAAAAAAAACTTTAAAGTTTATTTATTTTTGAGAGAAAGAGAGACAGCATGCAAGCAGGGGAGGGGCAGAGAGAGGGGGAGATACAGAATCGAAAGCAGACTCCAGGCTCTGAGCTGTCAGCATAAAGCCCAATGCGGGGCTCGAACCCATGAACCATGGATCATGACCTGAGGTGAAGTCGGACGCTCAACCGACTGAGCCATCCAGCCTCCCCCAGTTCATTAATTTTTTTTAATGTTTTATTTATTTCTTAAAGAGAGATAGACAGAATGAGCAGGGGAGAGTCAGAGAGAGAGGGAGACACAGAGTCCGAAACAGGCTCCAGGCTCTGAGCTGGCGGTCAGCACAGATCCCGACGCGGGCCCGAACCCACAAACTGCAAGACCATGACCTGAGCCGAAGTCGGACACCCAACCGACTGAGCTACCCAGGCGTCCCCCCAGTTCATTAATTTTTAAATCCCTTACCAGTGAATATAATACTTGTCTTTCTTACATGAACATTTGATATTGTACTTTGAGTGAGAGTTTTATTAAATGAAAAAATGGAAGTCAATAATATGACATCCTATTCATACATCTAAGTGTTTTAAAGTAGACTTTCTCGTTTGAAGTAAAGGCTATAAGAGTGGTCATAACCTTTTTTTTAGGTTGAAATTCCCAATGACTTTGGTAAAGTTGAAACCTTTTTATCTTCTTTTAGTTTTGATCTACAAATGTAACATATTAAGGAGTTTCCACTTCTAGTAGAAAGTTTAGCAGAAGAGAGTTGTAAGTGTCTATATAGGATCGCTGGTAAACATCCTAAGAACATTTATAAATACAATAATGGTAATAATGTCACCTCAGATTGACTGAGCGACATATTAGGTAATAGCTCCAAGAAATTACGCACACACTTGTGCACACACTTGCAGGCACACACAGACCCATGCGCATGCATACACACACATAATTCTGTGCTATCTTCACAACCGTTTGCTAATGTAGTACTTTAGAGTGTTGTCAGTCTTCCAAATAACTAGAATATATAACTTCTATATAACTAGTATGCGTCAATCTAACAGTCTTCCTTGGAGATTAGGCCAAATTTTTAAGTATAAAATAGTGCATTCCTTTTTATTGCTGGTTGGTATTTCATGGTATGGGTATACCACAGTTTAACTCTTCACTCATTAAAGGACAACTGGGCTGTTTAGTTTTTGGAAATCATGAATAAATTTGCTATGAACATTCATGTACAGATATTTGTATGATTACAAGTATCCATTTCTTAAGAATAAATGCCCAAGAGAACTGTTGTTGGATCATATGGAAATTGTATGTGTACTTATTTAAGAAACTGCAAAACTGTTTTCGAGAGTGGCTGTACCATTTTATATTCCCACCGTGAATATATGATTCAGTTCATTCAGCTTTTCTCCATTCTTATGAGAATTTGGGGTCACCATTTATTTTAAATTGTATCCATTCTAAGAAGTGTGTAGTGATAACTCATGGCTTTATGTTTGCCTAGTGACTAATGGTAATAAATACATCTTCACACATATATATATTTGCCATTTGTATATCCTCTTGAGTAAAGTATCTGTTCATATCTTTTGACCATTTTCTAACTGGATATTTTTATGTAAAGTTTTGGGAGTTTTTCAGATATTCCAGATACCAGTCCCTTGTTGGTTATGTGGTGTACACATAGTTTCTCCCAGCCATAGTTTGTCTTTTTATCCTATAAACAGAATCTTGACAAAGCAGAAAAAAGTGTTTTTTTAAAATTTTCATCAGGTTCAACTTATCAATTTCTTTTTATTAGTCATACCTTTGGTATGACTCAAAGAACTCTTGGCCTATACCTCCATTCTGAAGATAGTCTCCTTCGTGCATTTTAAAATTTTTATGGTTTTATACTTTAAATTTATGATCTATTTTGACTTAATATGTGGAACATTATATGAAGTTTAGGTTCCAGTTTATTTTTTTATCTATGGATGTCCCATTGCCCAATTGCTTCATCACCATCTATTTAAAAGTCCATCCTTCCTCCAACTAATTGCTTTTGTACCTTTGCCAATTTGAGTTGGACATGTTGCTGTGGGTTGGTTTCTGGGTTCTCTGTTATGTTTCACTGATGTATGTGTCTCCCACTCCAACAATACTATACAAAGTTCTGATGGCTATACTTATACAGTGATATTGGGTAGAGTGATTCTTTCTTCTTTCAAGATTGTTTGAGCTACTCCAGAGCCTATGGTTTTTCCATACAAACTTTGGAATAAGCTTGCCATATATTTACAGAAAACTTTGTTGACATTTTGACAGTTTTGACAATTTCACATTTTGATAATTACATTAAATTAAATTAAATCTGTGGATTAAGTTGGGAGAATTGACATTTTTGTTGTGCCTTTTGAACCATGGACATAGTATATATCTCCATTTATTTAGGTTTTCTTTGATTAATTTCATCATTTTTATGATTTATATTTTAAAATATATATTTATATTTTTATGCTGAACATGCAGTCCCTGGATATGCTTTAATAAGTTTACACATTTTATTTGGGGGAACGATTATAAATGGTATTGTGTTTTCAGTTTTGGTTTTCACAATGCTATTGTTATTATTTAGAAATGAACTTGATAATTATATATTGATTTATATCCTGCAACATGTTTGCTCATGGATTAGTTCTAGGAGTTTCTACAAATTCATTGGATTTTCAATGTAGACCATCATATTNTGAAGTTAAGAGTTTCTTCTATCCATAACTTGAAGTATTTTTTTTTTCATGAATGGTTTGAAGCAAATGTGTTTTCTTTGTCAATTTAGCCTGTAACATGGTGAATTACATTGTTTGACTTTTAGGATTTTTTTTTCAAATTCTTATTTAAATTCTAGTTAGTTAACATACTGAATAATATTGGTTTCAGCNACTCCACATATGAGTCAAATCATATGGTGTTTATCTTTCTCTGACTGACTTATTTCATTTAGCATTGTTTGACTTTTAAATCTTGAATCTTTCTTGCATACCTGGAATAGGGTCCACTTAATCAAGGCGGATATGTCTGTTTATACATTGTTAGATTTGTTTTTATTTTGCTGAAGATTGTTGTGGTTAAGTTTATGGGTGATATCAAACTGTAGTTTCCTCTCTCTTTCCCTCTCTCTCTCTCTCTCCCTCTGCCTCCCCAACACCTTCTCCCCCCTTTCTTTCTTCCTTTCTTCCAGCCTTCCTTCCTTCTTTCCCTTTTCTTTCTTTCAGTCTTTCTTTCCTTTCCTTTATTTTGCATTGCTTTTGTCTGACTTTTCTATCAGGATAATGCTGATCTCATGAAATGAATTCAGATATACTCTCCTCTTCTATTTCATGGAAAGGATTGTATACAGTCAGAGTTACCTCGATTATAAATGTTTGGTAGATTTATCCAAGGAAGTAATCTAGGCTAGGAGGGTTTTTTCCCCCAGTATTTTCATTACAAATTCAATGTCTTTAGTGATTACAAAAACTATTTAGATTATTTCATGTTGCCTGAGTATTAGTAGTTTATGAATTTTGTAATATTTGTCCTTTTTCAAATAAGTTATTGAATCTATTAGCATAAAGTTATCTCTACTATTGATTTATTATTCTTTCATAGACTTCAGTTTCTCTAGTGAATTTTTCAGTTTTATTCCTGATATTGGTGATTTGTGTTTTCTCTCTTTTTATTTTTGTCTGTCTTCTAAATGTTAATGATTCTTACTGATTTTTTTTTTCAAACAATCAGCTTTTGTTAATTATATCGTCTCTCCTGATTTCTGGTTTTCAATTTTATCAGTTTGTGCTCTTGTCTTTTTCTTTCCTTTCTTGTGCCTGTTGTCAGTTTACTTTGTTTTTTCTTTTCCTCCTTCTTAAAGGGGGAACTTAGTATAGTTGATTTAAGATCTTTTCCTCTTTTTAATGTAAGGATTTTGTGCCATAAATTTTCTCTTTAACACTGATTTAGCTATATCCCACATAATTTAGTATTTTAATGTCATTTAGTTCTATTTGTTTTTATTTTCTTTGTGACCTTCTCTGAGGTTAGAAGTTTAAGCATGCACCTGTTATCTTTCTGTCACTGATTTCTAGATTAATGTACTTTACATAGTTAGTATGAAATCAATTCTTTTTAGATTTTTTAGAGTTTCTAGTGCCCAGTATATGGCCTTTCTTGATGAAAGTTCTGTGTACACTTGAGAAAAAATGCTTACTGAATGAAGCTTCTACATATATCACTTAGGTCTTTTTGGATTGTCTTGTTCAGATCTTCTATATCCTTGCTGGTTTCTGTTTTATAGTTCTATAGTGTGTTAAGAATGAAGGTGTTGAAATACTTAAATATAATTATGGATTTGTTTATTTCTTCTTTTAGCTCTATCAGCTTTCAGTTTACATCATGCATTTTCTTTTCTTTTCTTTTTTTAAGGTTTATTTATTTATTTTGAGAGAGAGAGAGAGAGAGAGAGAGAAAATTCCAAGTAGAGTCTGCACTGTCAGGACAGAGCCCAATGAACTGTGAGATCATGACCCGAGCTAAAACCAAGAGTCTGGACACTCAACCTACTGAGCCATCCAGCAGTCCCTATTTTATTTTATTTTTAAATGTTTATTTATTTTTGAGAGAAAAAGAGAGCACACAGGCTGGGGAGTGGCAGAGAAAGAGGCAGGGACAGAAGCTCTGAAGTGGGCTCTGTGCTAACAGTAGAGAGTCCAATGCAGGGCTTGAACTCATGAACTCTGAAATCATGACCTGAGCCAAAGTCAGATGCTTAACTGATTGAGCCGCCCAGGGGCCCCCAGTTTGCTTTTTCCATTTAAAGCTCTGTTGTTTGAAGTATATAAATTTGAGATCATTATGTCTTCCTAGTGGATCAGTCCTTTTATTTTTTATAATGTCCCTTTTTGTCAGCACTAACTGGTTTTCTTTTGAATTCTGCATTGTCATAAATAACATAGCCATCCTCCTTATTATTTTATCAATATTTATTTGGCATTATTTTCCCGTCATTTCATTTTCACATGCCATTGACTTTGTAGTAATTTTCTTGTAAAAAGTATATAGCTGGATCTTGATTTTTTGCTTTTCTTTTTCCTTTTTAATTCATTCTTCTAATGTCTTCTTTTCAATTGGCATATTTAGACCATTTGTACTTAAGGTAATTCGTGATATGCCAGCATTTAAGATTGTCATTTTAAAGTTTGTTTTTTTGTGTGTTTCCCGTTTTTGGCTCTTCTATTTCACTTCTTACCTTGTTATAGGTTGGTTACTTGAAGATTTTTGGGGGGAATTCCATCTTGATTTATTTATAGTGTTTTTTATTTTTAAGTTTATTTTATTGATTTCAAGAGACAGAATGCGTATAGGGGAGGGGCAGAGAGAGAAGGAGAGAGAGAATCCCAAGCAGGCTCTGTACTGTCAACACAGAGCTTGATGGGGCCGTCAGTCCCACAGATGGTGAGAACATGACCTGAGCCTCAACCAAGAGTCAGATGTTCAATCCGCTGAGGCATAGTTTTTGGTTTTTAACAGAAGAGATTACAGCACATAGTGTGAAGGAGTTTCACATTATACACAAGGAGATACACGTCTTTCTTCAAATATAAAGAGAGACTCCAAACCTCTTCATCTCCTACTCCGTCACCACAAGGACACAGTAAGCTAACACTGTAGTAAAGTTGTTCTCAAGTAACAGAATCAAAGAAAACACTATTTCAAGTGCATATGTAAGGAAGTTAATTTCCTTAGGTTTTGTCATTGTCCTGATTATACAACTGCAAAGCATTATATGCTTATAACTAACATTGTAATGGCTCAACTGACTCCACCCCCAGGTGCCTTATTTACAGTATTTTTGAGTGTACCTCTTTGTATATATTTCTTAATGGTTTCTGTGCATATTACAAAATACATCTGTGGTTTGTCATAGTATACTGGTATAATATTTTACTACTTCATATGAATTGTAGGCATACTTTCAATTTAATCCCTTCACCTTTCCCAATTTTATATATCAATGTCTTAAACATCAGAAATTGATATACCTTTGTTGTAATTATCAAATACAATTTATAACACTCCTGAGAAAATGGAGAGTATATCGTATGTATTTATATTTCTGCTATGTTACCAGCAGTACTCCCAGGTAACGTCTCTTGGTGGTATTATCATTTGCCTGGTGTTGGTGACAGTTCCCCACAGAATTCTAGGGCAGAAATGAACCATAGGCTGCCTTCTCTTGCTAAATTGGAAGTCAAGAAAATGAGGCCTACATTATCTTCTTCTGTTGGGTTGAAAGGCACTCTGATGCTCTGTTCAGTCTGCGGTGTCTAAGCATTTCTCTCTTCCTCTTTATGCAATTCAAAACTCTCACTTGGCTGCCTCTTACATTATTCCCAGGGTTTATAGGACTTTATGGGGAAGAGCAGGGAAAATCATATCTAGGCCATATTGTCTAGATCAGAAGTCTGACATACTATTTGGAAACATCACAGCAGTTTCTTCATAATATACACTCAAAATGTGTTTATGAAGTAAACATATGATGAAAGTCAATCTACAATTTGTTGATGTCAAACCACAAATATTTCTTGAAAGTTACTGCAAGTTATGAGTTTTTATTTTGTTAAAATTGGTATTGTGCCCAAGAAAAAATAGATCTCTAGTTTATGGGTTTGTTTGTTTTCAGATCTCTTAATGGGTTTTAACTATTGGTCATTCATCACTGATGTGCCTTGGTTAATTTATGGAACCACTTATTGCCCAGGTACCAATCACAAGTGGCTAGATTTGTTTCACAAGGGCTTGATCAAGACAAAACATCCCGGCAACAAATAAGTTGAATGTGATAGTTGCTCATGGGATTGTAAACTCAGAAATATGGTCATGGTAGGATCCAAAGTCCATAACACAAAAGAGTGATGATAAGCAACAGGATCCTGAGTAGATTAAGATCCCAGGACAACATTACTCAGAATGTCAGAAGCTGCAAAGGTCATGGACATGTTGGAAAATTGAATGAGTCCGCCCATAAGAAGTGTTTCGTACAGAGACAATATGTCCATTTCAATTTCATTTCAACTGAGCACCTGGGACAGCAACAATTTCCACACAATTCTCCTTATACCTGGAATAAGTATCAAATCTATGGCTCAGGTTCTGATAGCAAAACTATCAGTAAAATAATATTAAGTGAAATGAAATTGAAGAGACATGTTTCCAAATACTTTGTTCCTTTTGACTCCATTGTTCCATATTCATTAGCATAAAACCCATCAACTCCTTCAGTTTATTACCAAGTGAAACATATTGCTAAGTAGTGTTGCATGTTTACAGTCTCACCTTGCAAAATTGCAAACCTGCAGTGTCTAGTTTGTGTGTATTTTATATATACTTTCATTTTCTCCTAGTGATTAAATGCTTTTCACAATTTATAACATAAAATACAATCAAACAAAAATTACAAATAACTTCAGGCTCCCTATGAAGAAGATGTTAAATGATTTTAATAAACATTTTATTCTAGCATTTAGAAGATTTTTGCTATAAAATCAGAGGTGTCCTATGGTAGATAATATTGCTCTCTTCACTAGGAATCATTGTTTCAATCCTAAATTGTAGAAATATAAATAAAAAGATTATGTAGGCATATGCAATATGATATGCAAACATTCTTGAACCCATCATATTATTCAGTGGTTTGCATGGCAATCCCTAAATGTTACCTCATATTAGTGTATTCATTTGACTACTAAAATTGAGTATATCAATTAGATACCTTTTACAGTATGCAGAATTAAGTGTTATTCATCATTAAATGCTTTAGCAAATCCATTAGATTCTAATTATACTTTAATTGTACTCAGTAGCAGGTAAAGTACGTGGTTTTCATTCTTCCATAGCAAGAACTACATTAAAATCTTGCTGAAAAGGCACTCTCTTTGCATTTAACTCGTGTTTCAATAAAAATGTTGACTAGATATAACAAATAAATTGTCTAATGGGAGGGATATTTTCGACTAATAGGATTAAAAGAGGCTGAATTTAGCAAGCAGTACATATGTAATATAATGAAGCTTTATACATGGTCTTTCCTATCTGGCTTAATTGGTTCAAGCACTCGCTACAGACTGATTTCTCAATTTGGGAAAAGTAATTCTGTTCTCATTACTAGCATAATACCCACCCAATAAAAATTGTCCCGAGTCTCTTTTATTGCTTCACTAATTTTGGGGGAAAAGAAAAGTATCTTTGTAGAATTCCAGTTCTTCAAAAATTAATAACTCTCCTGAAAATTTTCCACACGATAGAAAAAGCATCACAATCTCCAGATTGCTTTCTTCTACAAAAGTTTTCAAGATATAAATCTGACAAATAATATTTTGCTCTTTAAACTGTGAGGTTTATTTTGTCTTTGTAACCACTAGCAGGCCCATGTGGACTGAAGAATCACTAACTGTAGATCATTCCCCAAAAGTTATTCCAGAAATCACTCTGAATACGGGTTACCAGGCAGTTAAAAGCTGTGCGGGTACTTTTAAATAATTTACAAAAGATTTCTCTTCATTCTGGGATTTCAAATTAGACACACAGAAAAACATTTAAAAATGAAAATAAAAAAAATCTATCAAACTGTATGTAGGATACTACATACAGTTAACTTCAAAATATCTATATCAAATGATACATAATATTGATATAGAACTACAATGTTGTCTTGTATTAACAGCCAAATACAACTCACTTAGAACAAAAGGGAAGTCTTATCTAGATTAGACAATTCTTAATACAGTTTCTCATTTGGGGGGAGGGTTGCCTTGTGATAACTGTCTTAAATGTCCTCTGGTCACCTCATTGTTCAGAGCTGATCTGAAAACTGCAAAACTTCACTTTTGTTTTTGCTTCAGTAGTTCAAACTTCTGAATTCAGCTGTTCAGTCCTCTTTGTTTGCTGCCAATTACAATGATGGTGATAACATATTATGTTTTGTCACCTTGTAATCAGTACAATGACAAAACCTAAGGATATACTAACTTCCCTATCTCTGAACCTCAGATAATGTTCTCTGTAATTCTATTACCTGGGAATGGCTTTTCTGAAGTGTTAGCTTCATGTGGCCTGGTGGTGATAGAGTAGGAGATGAAGATGGTTGGAGTCTATCTTTATATTTGGAGAATGATTTGTATCTCCACAAGGAGTACTTGTGTACTAAATGTAACTTAGAAACCCCTTCACACCATGCAGAAATATAAAATTATCTATACTACTCCCTATTTTCTCCATTAACTCTTCAGTCTCATCACTCATCACTTATGTCTCTTCTTTTGTTCACTCCCTACAACCACAGTGACCTCCATGCTGTTCCCGTCACAGAACCTTTGCACCAGCTGGACCCTCTGGCCCCTACTGACTGTTTTCTCATTTACTCCTCCAGCTCTTCACATGACTTGCTCCATCGCTTCTTTTCAGTTTTTGTTCAAATGCCTCCGTGAGGACTTCCCTGAGAATCCATTGTATTTATTTATTTATTTTATTTTACTTATTTATTTTGAGAGAGAGAGAGGCAGAAAGAGAGGGTGAGAATCTCACTGATGGTGTGAAGACTAAAGCAGGGCTGAAACTCACAGAACAGTGAGATCATGACCTGAGCCAAACCAAGAGTTGGATGCTTAACCAACTGAGCCACCCAGGTGCCCCAGAATCCATTTTAAATTATAAACTTCTCCTCCACAAACCAGCACTGCATATCCACCTTCCTGGTTTTAGTTTTAACCATAGTACGTAAAGCTTTCAATATGCTACATAATTCATTAGCTGTTTGTGTATGGTCTGTCTACCTTCACGGTAACTTTAGCTCCACACAGGCAAGCATTTTTCTCTCTTCTCTTTACTGATATATACCCAGTGTTGGAAAAGTATCTGGTACATAGTAGGTATTTCATAAACATTTTTGGAATAAGTGAATGAAATTCCAGACAAAATTAAAGATTGAGTATAAGCTGTGGTGAAAGATAAGGAAAAAATTACTATTTTAATACAATATGTTATAGATAAACATCCAAGGAAAGCTATTAAAACTTCCAAAGCTATCAAAATATCATTAAAAACAGAATTTTCAACGAAGTTATGAAGACGCCAGAACATGTAGGTTTAAATATATTTTTATAGTAAAGTGTAAACATAGAAACAGAAACATGTTAAAAATCTAATCATCCAAGAAAGAGCACCATTAAAACAGATGCTGTAAATATTTCATCTCAAACTGGTAATTATAAGAATCATATTTCCAACTGAGAGTTGAATAATCAGAAGAATATTCAGCCTCATTGGTGTTTTTTCTTACATTAGAAAAAGTTTGCTAATTTGATGTTCAGTGAAATCCAAACATCTATGGAAAAGTTCTATCCTTTTATCTTTCTTTACTATTACAGTAGGCCCTCTAGTTGTAAACGATATATTGATTTCCTGTGGGTTTTGATTTTGCTACATTATTAGTCATTTATTCACAAAATATGTGTTATCTGTTTTTAATAGATTCTGATTTTTCAATACATTGCATTAAAAAAATTTTTTATAATGCTTATTGGCATATATGTGTTAGACAGTATATTCTATATTTCTAACCATAAAACAAAAAGCTTATCAATAAATAAGCAATCACAAACTATGAAAAGAAAACCAGTATGGGGCACCTGGGTGGCTAGGTCGGTTAAGTGTCTGACTTCGGCTCAGGTCATGATCTCACAGTCCATGGGTTCGAGTCCTGCGTCGGGCTCTATGCTGACAGCTCAGAGCCTGGAGCCTGCCTCAGATTCTCTGTCTCTCTCTCTCTCTGACCCTCCGCTGCTCGCTCTCTGTCTGTCTCTCAAAATAAAATAAAGACATAAAAAAAGAAAAAAAGAAAGCTAGTATAGAGAAATATTGTAAAAATAGTAAGTAATATGTGTTGAATTGTGTCCCTTCAAAATTAATATGTTATAGTCCTAACCCTTGGTACTCAGAATGTGAATTTTTTTTGAAGATTTGGTCTTTGCAGAAGGAATCAAGTTAAAACTCAGTCATTATAAAATGAGGACATTTGGAGACAGATTTGCATGCAGGTAGAATGCATGTGAACCTGAAGATAACCATCTACCAGCCAAGGGCAGAGGACTAGAACAGATTCTAACCTTACAGCCCTCAAAGAAACCACCCCCACCAACAACTCCTTGATTTCAGACTTCTAGATTCCGAAACTCAGAAGCAAGAAATTTCTGTTGTCTCAACCACCTGCTTTGTGGCACTTTGTTATGGAAGCCTATAAAATATTTTTTACATTTACATTTACATGTAAAAATAAATGTCACTTAAGTAATATTCAGCCAAAGCTGAATCTGAACAGAAGCATAAAAAAGAAGTTGAAGTATGATAAAGAGAAATGTTGTGATTTCTTCTTCACATTTTTTTATGAAATTGCTGGATTTCTAAATAGACGTACTTATAGCTCCTAAAACTGTCAAACAGTAAAGTGCAATCCAGATGTTTTCTGGTGTCCAAACATTGTGGATCAATTTCTTCAACTCTTTGAATGAGACTAATGCATTTACTTATAAATTGGTAAGCAAATATATTTATTTCTTTTACGTATTTGTGGTGACAGTCATATGAAATTCTATAAAAGTAATTTATAAGCCATGAAGAACTACACAAATATTAGTTATTAATCTTAGCTTTAAATAAAATTCTATTTATTAAATCCTAATTTTTAGAGTGATATGATATTAACTATAATCGAATTAATTTTCTTAGGGCTCCTTATTGAATTTTTTTCAGTTATAATATTGAGAATACTTATCACTGTCCTGATGGCCCAAAATATAAGCCTGTATGAAAACAATGGTTCTTACATTCATACCGAAGTCATTGAGAGAAAGCCCTGCTATTCAAATAGCTCCTCTTCTACCAATTACCTGGAGGAGTTTTTAAGTTCACTCAACAATGGAATGGAGATGTCATTTGTAAGAAGGAAAATTAAATGAGGTAAGAAATATAATATTTTGCATATAACTTCACAAATAATAAAAAATGAACAATCCAAAAGCCTAAACATTGACTGTTGGTTTATTATGGGGTTATCATTATTCATATGTTTTATACTGAATTTTATTCTAAAATAAAATAGCTAGCTAATGTTAAAATCACTGTTCAATCAAACCCTTAAAATAGTATCTCACAATTTTCTTAAGTTACTATTTTTTTAAGGAACAGGTCCAGTTAGGCTTTTATAAATTTTTGGAGGATGGACTTTTATGATGCACTCAGGTAAGTATATAGTTTAAAGGGAAATTGATGAGGCATCAGAGAAAGCAGGAGAGGTGCCCCAAGGATCACCTGTGGAAAAGCATTCTAAACAGAAGAAAGAGTTTATGGACAGAAATAAAGAACCACAGAGATTTTGTTTTCCCTGTAGTAGTAAGCAAGAAAAACACAGTGAAAGAGGATGAACATCTAAATCAACAGGGGCCATAGCATAAATTCCAAAGAGGCTTTAGATGCAATGGGAATAAACTGAAATTTTATTCTGCGGCTAAAGAAGTAATTTCTAACAGAGGAGTGTAATGACTTTACTTTAATTAAAAGCCAAAACCCTCTCAGAGCAATGAGGATGTTTGCATTTGAACACAATTTGGGGGACACCTGCGTGTGCTGACAGCACAGAGCCTGGAGGCTGCTTCAGATTCTGTGTCTCCCTCTCTCTCTGCCTCCACCCTGCTTACTCTCTACTCTCTCTCTCTCTCTCTCTCTCAAAACTAAAATAAACATGAAAAAATTAAAAAAAAAGATTAAAATTTGGAAGCAGAGTGGTAGGGTGGCAAAGACAGAGATGGGAGAGGTTGAAAACATAAGGAGCAGTTAAGATTGTATTAAAAATGCAGATCAGAGATGGTGTAGAAGAATGAATCATGCTCCCAAAGATACCAGGTCCTAATATCTAGGACGCGTGACAGGTACCTTTTATGGTAGATCTACAGAAGATTCTTCTAAATTATCTGTGGATCTCAAATGCCATCAAGGATGTTGTTATGTGAGAGAGGCAGAGGAATTTGGTATATACAGAGTAGGAGGGTGCAGTGTGATCATGTGGTGACGGGGTGACGTGGTTCCCAAGACAAGAAATTCAGGCAGACATCAGAAACTGCAAGAGGCAAGAAACAGATTCTCCCCTAGAGCTTCTGGAAGAAGTGCAGCCCTGCTAACATTATAATTTCACCTCATTGAAACTGATGGTAGATTTCTGGACTCTAGAGCTGTGAGAGAATAAATTCCTGTGGTTTTAGGCTGCCGGGTTTATAAAAAATTGTTGCATTGGCCATTGACCATAGGAAACTAATACAAATGTCCAAAAAGTTTTATCATAGGTGACAACTCTGATTACCTGGTTTGCGCTTTTTAATTTACTGGGTTGAGAAAGCTTTTGAGCTTCTAACACAAAAACAAATAAACTATGAATCTTTTCATTGTTCGCTTAAAGGTTTTGACAATCAAATAAAGCTTGAGCTTTGAATAGGGAAGTTGAACCGGAGGCTGTAAATCAATTTCATTTACCATGATATAAATTACCGTGATATTGGCAAAGACTAGCTTTAAACACTTTTCTTCATTATTAAAGACTTTTGTTGACTAGTTTCTTGAGAAAATAGACTGTCTAGTAAATGACTCATTCTGTCCATGTATATGATAAATAGTTAATTTCATAGTGAGAAGGTACTTATATAGAATATATAAGTACTATACTGTATTATACTACACTATATATATATAGTCCGGTGCCCTGCAAGAGTACCCATGTCTCCTCTTTTCAAAGTACTCCACCCTTTTTTCCTTAGTGATGACCCTTACAAAGTTGAATTGCTTTTGTTTTCAATTATGTTTATTAATATATTTATGAGATCGAGTTCCAAGAAACTAGTAAGTACCAATACTTACAGATATTTAGTGGCAATGCTCTTTAATCAACCCAATTGTCAGATAATTAGTGCTCATTTAAATCAACCCTATTTCACCAATGGCCAATATATACGGTCTTTTTTTCCAGTATGTAAGCATTATAAGTTAAGACTGGTGCCTAATGTATGCTCTAAACTAAATCATGTATCTCTTTCTCAGGAATCTTCCAATATTGATTATTATTCTTTAATAGATCCTGAATATTCCTCATATGCATCTCTATGGGATTTTTCCAATCCACATTTAACCAGGCTGGAGTTTTTCCAATTTGAAAACAAAAATTACCCACATCCTAACTTCCCCTCTAATGAACATTACACCCAACTTCAGCAAAGAGATTTACCGACATTATCACCACATCCTACCCTGCACACCCTACTTAGTGAATTGCAATGTTGTTGGGCTCTTTTCTTTCCCCTTTGCAGGCTTTTCCACTATCACTGTACAAAATGGCCTTAACTGATGTCATAATGACTTTGAGTCACTCAATCTGATGAATATTTTTCATACCACATCCTACTTGACTCTTAATTTCATTCAAAATTATTCACCCATTCTATTTTTTAACACAGTCTGTATTGGTACTATTGAAACCACAATCCCATAACCTTTATTTTTATACTTCATGTCTCACTGCTCCTTTGTAGTCTCTTCTACTGACCCACCTGCCCTGACCCAAACTATGTATGTTAGAACTTTTGCAAGTTTGCTTCTTAGCCATATTTTATCCTAATTCCATATATTCTCATACTTACCCATAATTTCAGTTACAATCCATTCATACTCCCAAGTTTATTTCTTCTGTTAAGAGCTCTTCTCTGAGTTCCAATAGCTGAGATTCTTACTGGTCCCTTAAACTTTTTAAAGAGCTTTATTGAGATATAATTTATATATTATACAACTTACTCATTTAAATTATACAATTCAGCAGATTTTAGCATACTCACAGATACAAATAACCATCACTACAATCTAACTTTAGAACATTTTTATCTCAAAAAAAATCCCATGTACCCTTTTGCCATCACCTCCCTACTTTCCCATCCACTATTTATTTATTTATTTATTTGTAGTTTATTCATTTTTTGAGACAGAGAGAGACAGAGAACAAAAGGGGAGGGGCAGTGAGAGAGGGAGACACAGAATCCGAAACAGGCTCCAGGCTCTGAGCTGGCTGTCAGCACAGAGCCCAATGTGGGGCTCGAACCCACGAACCGTGAGATCATGATCTGAGCCAAAGTCAGACTCTTAACCAACTGAGCCACGCAGGCGCCTCCCCGCTCCCCCATCCACTCTTTAAGCCCTACAAAACCAGTAATCTACTCTCTGTCTCTATAGATGTTGCCATATTGGATGTGTCATATGAAGGAATCATATACTTACTATGTGTCTTCTATGACTGGATAGTTTTACCTAGCATAATATTTTTACAGTTCATCCATATAATAACATGTACCATAACTTCATCCTATTTTAATAGCTGAATAATACCCCATTGTATAGCTATGCCACATTTGTTTAGTATTTGCTACCTGGACCATTGATCTGTTTTTACCTTTTGCCTATTATGAATAATTCTGCTATAAATTTTCATGTGCACGTTCTTGTGTGGATGTATGTTTTCATTTCTCTTGGCCACATACCCAGCAACAGAATTACTGTGTCATATAGTAATTCTATATGAAACTATTTTAAGAACTGCCAGGCTATCTCTCAAAGTGGCTCCACCATTTTACATTCCCATTAGCTGTGTATGAGAACTCTTATTTCTCCACATCCTCATCACCAATTGTTATTATCTGATTTTTTCTTTTATTCTGGTCATCCTAGCAAATGTGAAGAAGCCCCTCTATTAAATATGCCTGAATCTAAACTCATTATCTTCTCCAACAAAATCTGTATTTTCTTCAGCACTTCAAATCTCAGTAAATGGTGTTCATTTTTTTCAATGCAAAATAAATATATATATACTAGTTTGATTGAGGTATAATGGACATATGTTAGTTTCAGGTGTATAGTGACTCAATGTTTGTGTATACTGCAAAGTGATAGCCACAAAGTCTAGGTCACATCTATCACCATGGTATTAGTCTTTTAAGCTAGAAACTGGGAATAATCATTGGTTGTCTCATCTTCTTCATCATTCGTTATTTATCACAGAGTACTGCTCATTCTGTTTCTTAACTGTCTATTGAATTCACTTTTCTCTTTCACAATGATGTCTACTTTAGTTCAAACTATCATCATAGCTCACCCAGACCAGTACAGGTCCTTCTAATCAGTCTTCTCAGATGCATCTTTGCCTTCTTTTGAGCCTTTTCCACAGGAAAGCATATGCCACTCTCATGCTTAAAAAATCATCATTAATTATACATTGTTATGGGGCGCCTGGGTGGCTTAGTCGGCTAAGCGTCCGACTTTCGCTTAGGTCATGATCTCGCGGTTCATGGGTTCGAGCCCCGCGTCGGGCTCTATGCTGACTGCCAGCTCAGAGCCTGGAGCCTGTTTCGGTCTGTGACTCCCTCTCTCTCTGACCCTCCCCTGCTCATGCTGTCTCTCTCTCTCTCTCCTAGAAATAAAAAAAAAAAAATTATACATTGTTATTTAGATAATGAGTAGACCCTAAAATTAACCTGCAAGTTTTAGCACAATCTGGACCAGCTAATCTCACTGCCTCATATCCACCTCTTATGTCCTTGCTAGCCACAGGATATTTGATTTATTTTCTTCATCATGCTATGTTTCACCTCAGGACTCTCTTGTAGTTTGTTTCCTATAACTTGAAGGTTCTCAGTCACTCCTCTCTCTCTGTAGTCAATTTTTATTCTTCTTCAAAAGTTGTTACATTGTCACTACCTCAAGAACAGTTCCCCATTATACACTCCCACGGCAAAGATTTTCACATCTGTAACATTTATCAGAACAGAAATAAAATTCTTAATCGCATAATGAAGGCTAATTTACTCTATCACTAAAATGTGAGTTTCATGAAGGAAATTGAGAGAATGTCTGTCTTATTGTCTGCTCTAAATCCAGTCACTAATTTAGAATATGTATGGTGTGTGTTGAATGATTAAATAAATAAGATTCTTACATAAAAGCAGACAGATATAATTTGAGAATGTTTCAAACCTCACATGATTTTTTACACTTTAAAACATTTGCTTTCAAGACTTATCAAGTAGCTTATGTGATGCTGAATTATAACAAAGGGTGGCTACTGCAATCAGCTACAATCCTTCCTCTTTCTACTTCTTTAAATCTCTTGACTCAGATGTGCTTTATAGGAACAAGAAACAAAGTTGGACTCCTAACAACATACTTAGTAATATTCCAAGAAGGGAATAAAAGATACCTATGTAAATTCAATAATACAATCGCATGTGTTAAATATTACCATATATGCTGATGATACTTCTGTATCTGAGCTACTTCAGTTCATTTAAAACTAAAAGCCTATATGTACTCACTTCAGCACTGTACTAAGAATGGTGATTACACATAGGTAAATATATTTTTGCCAGTGGTTTTAAGGTCAATTCATTCCGGAAACAATTGGCTCTGTTTCTGAATCACTAGAACAGCTGAAGAGGTTACTTCATTTATTTAACCTGAATACATTTTAGTTTAAGCTATTTTACTAATAATTATTCATTTAAATAACATGATACCATTTTAATAAAAAAAAAAGTCCAATATATTATCCCTTCCCTCAAGTGTCATTATAACCAAATTTCCCAATTAATTTCAACTTGCATCTTGACTGAGCCATTCAGACCACTCTGACTTTAAATGCTAAAGCTTTCTGGGTCAAACCGGAATATAGTTCATGATTCTGAGCTTTGTATTAGAAGTCATGCTGTGAGGGGCAAAGAGGCTGTGTTAGCTGTGAAAATGTAGGGCAACGTTGTGCGAAGATTCTCATAGGAAATTATAGAAAGAAATAATAAACATTCAGAGTGAAAAAGAAAAAGATTTTATATCACACACACATACATATATACACATAAAGGTTTTTCTCATGCACTTAAACTCCATCAATACAATGATGATCTACATTTATAGATCTTTCTGTCTTTCCCTCCACTCTTTCATTTATTTGACAGTACAGAAAATATTATAAAATAATAAACTACACAAAAAATCCCATTTACATTCAAAACATGTTTGTAATTCTTATTTTTTCATAGAACATCAAATATTTGTACACTGGGGATTTTCAAAATATTTTCACTGTTTTGGTCACTGATTTCTGTTGAATCAAGTGATTACTTATTCAAATAATTGTCCAGCAATTCAGATACTTTGACATGAGGCAACGCAAATTTTTAGAATAAAATTTAAAATTAAAGATGTTATTTTCACTTCTAAATGAATAATTTTATTTGTATGATGTAGTTTCAGGGGATAGAGCAATTATTTACTGATATATTAAGACATTTTGATTAATTAGGCTTTCTAGCTAATAGAAGTCTAGATGTAATAGAAATACCAATGGAAAAAGGCAGAGTGAGTGGAAAAGATACTATTTAAAGGCTGTATAGTTTCTAACTAAAGAGCAGAATGCTTCAGTTTAAGAACACACAAAAAAATGGCTGAATATATAATAAATGTATAAGCTCTATCTAGACTTATGTATTNAAAAGATACTATTTAAAGGCTGTATAGTTTCTAACTAAAGAGCAGAATGCTTCAGTTTAAGAACACACAAAAAAAATGGCTGAAGTATATAATAAATGTATAAGCTCTATCTAGACTTATGTATCGTAAAGCGAATATCATATATTACAAGTAGTCAAACACAACTTACAAATAACAATTAAATTTCTAAGAAACAACAATGGGTGCAGTGATATCTTCAAAGTGCTAAGACAAAGACAGTCTATAATTTTGTGTTTTAACTCCCTTTTTCCTTCTCTCTCTTCACCACACACATAACTGCACTATAGGGACTTTTGCAGAATGTGATTCAGGAGGTAGAAAATTATTTCATAAGAAAAGAATGTGTTTTTTTAAGGAATAGTAAGCAAGGAAATTGCTTTTTCAAAATGTCCTGTATTTTCTATTTTGCAGAATGACTTTGTCTTTTCCCCTCATTTGTCATTACTTATAATGCAGTGAAGACCTAGAAGAATGGAGCAGCACTTATTAAACTGCATATGTATGCTAAAATAAAGTTTTCCAGTCCTAGTCATGCCCCTCGTCAATTCTGTGGCTTACTTGCTACAGTGTGCTGTTAAATTCACATCCATGCCACTTTTATCCCCAGCGATCTCTTCTTTCATGTCAACACTCTTCTCTACGCCTATGTCTGATCTGTCCTGTCATGTCAATGGAAAAGCTCCCCTGCCACTAGAGTTTCTTCCTTCCTTCCTTTCTTTCTTTCTTTCTTTCTTTCTTTCTTTCTTTCTTTCTTTCTTTCTTTCTTTCTTTCTTTCTTTCTTTCTTTCTCTTTCTGTCTCTCTCTCCTTCCTTCCTTCCTTCCTTTCTTCCTTCCTTCCTTCTTTTTTCATAGACGATCCTGCACTGATATTCACTTTGATTCCTACTAATAAACACTTCTTGTTCCCTTTTTATTATTCAAGCCCTCTCTTATCATTTAAGTTTTTTAAACCTCTTAAAACAACTTCATTTTAGTTTTTGACTATCTTTGTTACTTTCTTACTTTATTTTTTCTATCACTATATTTCTCAAATAGTATGTGTCCCTTACACCATTACACACACACACATACCCTGACATGCACACCCACACCCACACCCCTTTAACCTCTGTAAAATGTCTTCTCCTCTCATCCACGAAAGTTCAAGGTCATTTGGTCATTCACCAAATCTAATAATATTTTTAAATGATGTCCTACTTCCCTTTTGTTTTCTATTTCATTCAGATAGTGACTCCGCTGTCACCAAAACAAACAAGCCCCACTTTTATTGCATGTTTCTAACTAAATCTTTTTTCAATGTACTGTCCCCTGTCATGCAGACTCTCACAAATCTGTTTATGTAAGGCATTTTATAGAAGTGACTTCACCTTGAAAGAAAATGGGTTAGATAATCATTAAAATCCTTTCTGAATCCTGAGTTCTCTGTATTTGTGCTCATATGAGTATCTGTGGCCTTCTTTCAATGTACCAATTATTTCCATCCAGGGTTTTGCTATCAAATAAACTTGGTAAATTGTTCCACTTTTTTAAATGGTGTAATATAAAGACCTCTTGAAATAGATAATGTGTAGCACCAAAGTCAAATATCCATAGTGATTATTTATGTTCATGTTGGCATTTAATATTGGTAAGGCAGTTATTGATTCCTATTTGTGTTTTATTTTATTCATGCCATATTTATATAATGGTATTAATTGCATATGATTCCATATATTCTGTAGCTCCAGATATATTGAGCTATTATTAGCAATATTCTGAGTGCCTCAGATTGACTAAATGGACCAGATGCTGATCCCCTTTACAGCAGCCAAGCCTCCAGCACACTTTTCCCCTTTTCTTGATTAATACTTCATATAAGACTGAATCAAACTCTTTCTAAAGTCAAGATAAATTGCATGTAATGCTTCTCCCTGATTTACTATACCATTATTCTGTCAATAGAAAGATATCTGCTACTACTGTGACAGAATTTGTTCTTTATAAAGCCCCACGTGTTTCCCAGTATATCATTCTAGTCTAGGTATTTGAAAATGGGATTTTCAGACTTTTTTTTTCCAAATTCTGTTACAGCTGTAATTTCAAGAGTGAGGCCCTTTTACTTTTTTAAGAATTGTCCCCAAGAGCTCTCAAAGAAAGAAGTTAAAGACTAAAATTATACGAGACCTTATTTTTATATCCTATCATTTTAGATTTTTACAGCTAAATTAAACAATCTTGACACACTTTTACTTTATTTACACTTTTTTCTTTTGCCTTCATAAATTCTGGGATGACTATCATCATTTTTAAATAATAACTGACTTTTTCTATAAATATATAAAGTACTAAATTTATATTTTTGAGTAAACATAACAATATTTTTCTTCTATATGAAAAACATTTTATTTACTTTTATCTTGTGGCTAATACAGTTTCTGAATGTCCCTGATAAACTACATCTTTTTTTACATGGATTTTCAAAGTTTTATCCATAAAATGGTGTCATTAGTTTTTTAAATTTCTTGATCTACTTAACTTTTTCACGACGATTCCATTTCAGTCCTAGTTTATTAAGCATGTTGTAGTTTTCCCATGCCATTTGTTTTTATCAATATTCTTTTACTATATCCATTTAGTTATTTTTAATTTTTAATGTTAACGTATTTTTATTTTTTACTTTAGAAAGAGAGCAAGTAGGAGAAGAGGCAAAGAGGGGGGAAAGAGTGAGTGAAAGAGAGAAAGAGAGAGAGAGAATCCCAAGTAGGCTCCATGCTCATCATGGAACCCAATACAAGGCTTGATCCCATGACCCTGGGATCATGAACCAAGCTGAAATCAAGAGTTGGCTGCCCAACTGACTGAGCCACCCATGTGCCTCATATCCAATTAAGTTTTAAAGTCAGAAGATGATGAAGTGACAAAATTTTGATAGGAAACACCAGAAAACAATGTACCAGTTGAATCCAAACATTGCTAATGCATACCCTTGCATTCTCTCCATTTTTACTTATAGGTGATTTGTATTTATTTTATTTCTGACTTTTTCCATAGACAAATTTGTATAAGTGCATAAATTAGCAAGAAGAATTAAAAGTATTTCTTAAGTTTATTTATTTTCAGAGAGAGAGAGAAAGAGAGGGCACATTAGCAAGTTAATACGGGGTACAGAGAAAGGGAAAGAGAGAGAGAGAGAGCGAGAGAGAGAGAGAGAGAGAGAATCCCAAGCAGGCTTTGCCTTGTCAGCACAGAGCCTGGTGAGGGGCTCAAACTCATGGCCCATGAGATCATGACCTGAACTGAAGTCAGAACCTTAACCCACTGAGCCACCCAGATGCCCACAAAAATATTTTACTTTTTCCTCTTTTCTATTTTTCTTTTTTCTTTTTTTTAAATTTTTAATTTATTTCTGAGAGAGAGAAAAAGAGAGAGAAGGAGGGAGAGAGGCAGCGTGAGCAGGAAAGGGTCAGAGAGAGAGGGAGACACAAAATCGGAAACAGGTTCCAGGCTCTTAGCTGGCTGTCAGCACACAGCCCAACACGGGGCTCAAACCCACAAACAGTGAGATCATGACCTGAGCCAAAGCTGGACGCTTAACCGACTGAGCCACCCAGGTGCCCCACACAAAGATATTTTAAAATGAGATAAGGGAAAAATAAAATTGGGAAAGAGGAATAGAGCCTGAATGCCTTTAGACTAAAAAGACTGCTCTGAGGCAAGCCTCAGATTTAAGTATGAACTTTTGCAGCCAACACAAGAAAGACCAATCAATTACAAAATATAAATCATACATTAAATCTTCAGGACAATGCTATTCTTGTTTAAACTGATAATGAAGGGGAATTTCCAGTATACAGGGTCAACCCCAGGGCTGGTCCTTAATAACTGTTCAAAGATTTGAAATGAATAAAAGGATAAATGAGTGAATTATTAATTATAGTCATAATTATACAGTCTCAATGACAAATGCAGCAATAAGTCTTCCACATCTATTTCTTATGTAAGACTTCAACACTGCCCAATACCATACTCCCAAACTTTAATTGTTTAAGAGAAATTCCCTAATTAGGCCAGAAGGATTCATTCTTTTAATGGGCTTTCTATGGAATAGATGTTAATATAGCTGATTGAGCAAAGCACATCTTTCAGGTACACATCCGTAACTACTGAGGTAGTGAGGTTAAGATTGCTGCTCACCTGCAATCAAGTATGGGCCATATATTAAACAGCCAGTTACTGGGAAACTGACCTGCTCTTGAAAAAAGTCAATTTGATGCAGACATGAATGGAAAAAAAGATCACCTCGTTCAAGTGAACCATTGTGCCTTAGCTCAGATTCCATAAAAAAATTAATGCCTATAGACTTGGTGGCTTAAACAACAGACATTTATATCTCACAGTTCTGAAGATTGGAAGATCAAGATCAAGGTGACAGCCCATTTGTTTCATGGTCACAACCCTCTTCTTGGGTTGCAGATGTCTGCCTTCTTGCCGTGTCTTCACATGGTAGCTAGAGAAAGAGCTCTGGTGTCTCTTCCTCTTATTATAATGAGTAATCCTAACATGGTGTCCCACCTATACGGTCTCATCTAAACAGAATTACCCTTAAGAACCCCATCTGCAAATAACAAATAACATCACCTCAGGAATTAGAGTCTCATAATATGAATTTTGTGGGAACCAAAGTCAGCCACTCAATCTACTGAGCCACCCACTCTACTCTTACTGATTTTATTTTGTATCAAATCTTCTCATAACCACTTCATATTTGATTATTTAATCTAATCTTTCCAAAAATATATATTAATTAGATGTTATTATGTTGATTTTACAGATAGTAAAACTGAAACATAGATGTTAAATATTTGTTAATATGTGATAGAGTTTGGATTATAACTTAAATCTTCCTGACTTAGGAGACAGGACTCTCCCAGTTATGCTGATCACGTCTCAAATGAGAACCAAATGGAAGAGAGACAATCTATCCCTTTCCTCCATCCATTTCCTAGTGAAAAAACTCAAAAAGGTCCAATTAGTTAGGGTTTGAGACAAAAAAAATTGTCGTGCTCCTCCTCAAATATTCTGAAAAACTTTGCAAAATCTTAAAAAGTGAATGTTGTTAAGTATAAATGAAAATACTAAATGCGATTATTGGGTGGACAATTTATTCTTATGAAGACACATGTATATGAGAATGATAGATGTCGAAAGCCATTTACTGGCAGATTTAGGAGAAAATAAAATATATGACACTCATATACACTTAAATGATTATAAGTGTTATATATATGTTCTCAACAAAAGGTAAGAGTTACTGTTAAACCTGTATTATTTCTGGGTATAACAAAATGATTCAGGTATTGGGACTATAAATATGGTTCTTGTCAAGTACAGTAAATTCACCTACAAATATTTCAACAGGGGAAAAATTGAGCTTATGGTGCTTTGATATTAAATGTAAAATCTTTATCTTAAAAGAGGACAAATTGAGAATCACTATTGAAAATTCTTTTCCTGGAGATAGTCATAAATTTTAGAAAAATTCCATAAGTTAAAATGTAGACCTAGTAATAGTATTTTGTGGCTCTCACATATTTTGTGATAGTAGCTTTTAACCTGGGTATCAAGCCTTTTACGACCATTACAAATCTCCACCTTTCTATTTGCCTGGTTAAGGCTTTAATCTTGTCAACTTCCTATCCTTCATTCACAGAGAAATATTTTACTTTGGAGTATGTTTGAGTTATAGACATGTTGAACCGGATGTTGACACAAAGAAGAATGTTTCTATAGCCTCTCTTGGAGTTCAGAGCAACTCATTCATTCATTCATCATACAATAATATTTATTGAACATCTGAAGCTTCAATTATTCTTTAAAACAGTTTCATAAATTAAAAAAAAGACATGGGTATATAACTTGTTTTTCCCTATATCTTTTTTGTTCACTTCCTCCTGTTAAGACTCTTTTCATATGGATACATTCATATTTGGAAATTAGGTCAATCTTAGTTTTTTTATAGTGAATCTTCTCTGTCTCCTCAATTGTATAAAAAATCCTAACAAACAAGTGACTTCATCCAATGATCTTTATTTTGAAAGGGAAAAGATGCTATTGATAACATGGTTTACCAAATTTCCATGAGTCAGAGACAGAAAAAGGAAATAGCTTAGCTCAGATAAAAACTAGATAGCCATTTCCTGTTAATGTGTTTATTAATATCTTATATATTCATAAAATATTTCTGAAGTTATACTTTAAAAATAACCAAAATAATAGTTGCCTATGCATAGGGTTAAGGAAGTGATAAGGCTCACGAGTAGGAGAGAAACCTTTTTGTGCTGTTTGAAATTTTTATACTGATCCCCAATTACTATTCTAAAAACACGCAAGAGGGGCACCTGGGTGGCTCAGTTGGTTGAACGTCCAACATCAGCTCTGGTCATGATCTCAAGGTATGTGAGTTCAAGCCCCTCATCATGCTATGTACTGACAGCTCAGAGCCTGAAGCCTGCTTCTGATTCTGTGTCTCCTTCTCTCTCTGCCACTCCGCCATTTGTACTCTGTCTCTCCTTCTCTCTCTCAAAATAAATAAACTTAATTTGTTTTTAAGAGAGAATTATTTTGTTTAATTTTATTTTCTATCTAAATTCACTGAAATATTCCTCAAATTCTGCAATAATGATTTTGCATAATCCAACTGCAAAATTATGTAAATTTTAACAGCAGTCAGAATAAGATAATAATAACCCTAAAACATGCAAAATAAGGATCCCTTAAAATGCCATTTATAACCAGAAATAATGACTCATTTAAAATGTTTAGGTATTAATTCTATGTAGAAAATTTGAAATTATTTTTCTTTTATAAAAATATGCCCTAGTCTATATTTGTGGTAAAGATATTGTATATAGTATAGACAAATGCTACATTATTGTCAAATACTTGACAACAAATAAAGGTGATGTGTTCAAGTAAAGATTTGGAAAATAATCTATATTTCTCAGAATTACCTTAAAAGTTTACTTAAATATTTACATTTTAAAGGTGAATAATTAAAGGATAATAAAAAGAAAAATCTTTACTTTTTCCTGAAACTCAAAATAAGTAAATCACTCAAATATTAAAATTTGTATTTAGAAATGAATTTGAAACAACATGCCATATGTAAAATTTTAATGTAGTTGTGTTGAAAAGCAGTGAAAGCTGTTTGACAATTTTAGCTGTGTGCTTCTTTTTTTTTTTTTAACATTTATTTATTTTTGAGAGAGAAGGAGCACATGAGTGGAGGAAGACAGAATCGAAAGCAGTCTCCAAGCTTTGAGCTGTCAGCACCTAGCCTGCCACAGGGCTCGAACTCACGGACCATGAGATCATGAGCTGAGTGAAAGTCAGATGCTTAACCGACTGAGCCACCAGGCACCCCTTAGCTGTGGGCTTCTAATCAATCTCAGAAATGTATCTGGCCCTCAGAGACACACTAGTAGTCCGGCGTCTTGGTGGTTCAGTTGGTTGAGTGTTGGACTTCGACTCAGGTCAAAATCTCGAGGTTTGTGGGTTTAAGCCCCAAATCAGGCTCTGTGCTGACAGCTCAGAGCCTGAAACCTGGTTTGTATTCTGTGCCTCCCTCTCTCTCTGCCCTTCCCCCACTCATGCTCTGTCTCTGTATCTCTCAAAAATAAATAAATGTCAAAAAAAAAGACACACTAGTAATTATTTCCCGGTCTTTAAATTGTGCCATGAAGAAGTAATTTATAGTCACAGTGTTTCAAGTATCAACAGCAAAATGGTATGTAGTATCATTATTTTTGTTGAGATAACTTAAGTAGACTAAATTTATTTCTATGTGTAGTCAGTTTTTATGTGTGTGTTTGTTTATTTAGTCTGTATTCACCAGATCACATGCATCGATATATGCAGAAATTGAACACATGAATATTTCTTATGAAAGGAAATAGAAAACCCTCTCTCTCTTATAGTTTTCTCACTAGCAGTGGATTCTATATTAAATATTACTTTCTCTACACAACCTTCATACTGTTTTTGTTCATAATAGATATTTACAGGTTTAGTTTCATTGTAACTAGAATAATATGTTATGTTTCCCTCTTTCCCCCAAGGCTTACTTTGAGAATTACTGGGGTCAAAAAGAAAAAAAAAAAAAAAGAAATGATACCAAATCAAATCCCAGATGCACAAGGAATGGTAAACATATATAAATATAAAGTATTGGTGTACGTATACACTAATCTTTGATTCTCTTATTTTTTAGAAGACATATAATTGTCTGAAACAAAAATGAATTTTAAAAATAGAGTAAATACTTTATTGTTGGGCTCATAATGTTTAAGGATGTATTATATGTGAAAACAATAGTATAAAGTTGGTTTGGGTGAACTATTCTAATAGAGTTCCTATTCTTTTGCTGGAAATAAACATATTGGCACAAGTCAAAAAGAAAAAAAAGATAATTACTGGGGTCATGTTTGTTAACTCAGTGTAATTGAGAAGACACTGCTGACATTGACCAGGCAGAGGATGAGGACCCGGATGCCTGAAGTGCTCAGGACAGGCCTGTACCATTAAGGCTAATATTCAGGTGGTTCACCTGTATTGGCTCTACTGAAATTCTCCATCACTGGCTGGTACTTCCCCACCGGTAACCCCTGGCCTGTCAGCATTTAGCAATGTACTTGATGGATAATATCTGGCCTAACAAAGGTCTCTTACATCCAGTTCTAGTAATGACTGGTGTCAATTCTGATTGGATAAAATGACAAAGAATTTGAATATTCACCCACTGAACAAAAAAATATTCTCACAACCGTTAATTGCTTTCAAATATCCTGTCAGACATTTAGAAACCAGATGTATTCTCCTCTTGGGTTCCTTGTGATGTATTTTTATTACTGAAACCACATCGTAACATAATTTATAAATGACACTACACTTGTAAGAGGAAGACAGAATTGAAAGTAGTCTCCAAGCTTTGAGCTGTCAGCACCTAACCTGCCACAGGGCTCGAACTTACGGACCATGAGATCACGACCTGAGTAAAAGTCAGACGCTTGGGGCACCTGGGTGGCTCAGTCGGTTAAGCGTCCAACTTCAGTTCAGGTCATGATCTCATGGTTTCTGGGTTTGAGCCCTGCGTTGGGCTCTGTGCTGACAGCTGGCTCAGAGCCTGGAGCCTGTCTTCGGATTCTGTGTCTCCCTCTTTTTCTGTCCCTCTCCTGCTCATGCTGTCTCTCTCTCTCTCTCAAAATAAATAAAACATATTTTTTTTTTAATAAAATAAAAGTCAAATGCTTAACTGACTGAGCCACCAGGCACCTTTTAGCTGTGGGCTTCTAATCAATCTGAGGAATGTAGCTAGCCCTCAAAGACACGCTGGTAGTTGCTAGTAGTCGGGCGTCTTGGTGATTCAGTTGGTTGAGCATCGGACTTTGGCTCAGGTCAAAATCTCGAGATTTGTGGTTTCAAGTCCCACATCAGGCTCTGTGCTGACAGCTCAGAGCCTGAAGCCTGCTTTGTACTGTGTGTGTCTCTCTCTCTCTGCCCCTTCCCCACTCATGCTCTGAGTAAATACCACCCAGCTCATTAACGGTGTCTCATTGCTTTCCACTTGAAAAATAATTGCCATATAAGTTCTACTTTAATTGGAGATATAGTCCTCTTTCTCTTATAAATGTATATTATTACTTACACTGTTAGTTTTATTCCAGTATCTTTAGTCACAACACTTTTTCTTCCTCTGTATTTTTTTAAATGTTTATTTATTTTGAGACAAATAGAACACAAGGAAGGAGGGGCGGAGGGGAAGAGAGAGAGGACCTGCACAGAGCCTGACTCGGGGCTCGAACTCATGAACCCCGAGATCATGTCCTGAGACAAGATCATGACCTGAAGTGAAGTCAAGAGTCAATGCTTAACCAACTGAGCTGCCCAGGAGCCCCTCTCTGTATTCTTTAACAAAAAGAGTCCTGATCCTCTTTTAAATCCGAATTCACTCGTTATAAGTGGGTAAAAACATCTGATGAAATTTTTGTCTTCTAGTATACTCTTGTCTGATTATGTTTATATCGAAATTTATATTAATTTATTATAAATTACTTCCGTTTTATTTTATATTTATTTTTATATTTAATTTAGCACACCGAAACTTTTTTCTATACTTACATTTAGAGATAGATTATATTATTTGTGTATTTCATTTCAAGTTAGTAAGTGGGTCATTAGAAATTGTTTTAAAAAAATGGGGGAATGGACACTGAGTCTAAAAGGANAATGCTAGAATAATTTGATTTATTAAAAACCAAATCTCTTTCAAATTAGTATATGAAATAGAAGATCATCTTCATCACACAAGAAGAATCTGATTTCCTGTCTTCCAAAGTTACCCTGAATAACAACAGCTACCACATATTGCTTCATTTTATACTACGTACCAAGCACCACTGTAAGCATTTGGTATATATCAGTGTGTTCAATCATCACAGCAATTGTATAAGACAGCTTTTCTAATTCGCCACATTTTATAGAAATAAAACGAAGGCATAGAGAAAATTATAGAACTGGAAGGTACTTGATTAAAATATATATATGGTGATCAAAAACACTAAAATCAGATGAGTTGGTTAGATTAAGTCATGGCACACAAATGCTCTGACTGAGAGCAACTAAAAGAGTCTGATAAATTTAGATATTAAAGGCAGCGAAGGCTATGGAAACAAGGAGCAGAGGGAGTAAAATTTCACAAAGGTGAGTTGAGGATTCTGAGCTTTCCTGGGGACATTTTCTTACTGTCAGATAGACTACAGGGTAAGGATCTGGGCTCCAGGAACCCCACAGGGACCTAGAAAACAACAGAGCTTATGACAGTGCCATGTGGCTAGGTTGACAAAACTAGAAAATCATATGGCTGGATTCCTGTTCTAGACCTCTGATAAATACTGGAAGGTGCATAAGGCAGAAGACGATAGTGCTAAGCCAAAACCTCAGAAAAATTTCCTCAAGAACTTGTAAACAAGAGTCGTCCAGGAGAGGCAAGGAGTGCCAAGCAGAAGGGAGAGCCTTCACAGAGTGAGGAATTGCTACTGAAACCTGCAGTGGCTTTTCACCTGGGCACACTTGAGAACTGGGGCGCAGTTAAAAACTGATGATTGAGACAAGACTCCAGGTGCAGTGGTAGCAGGATTCTTGCAGAGAAAGACGGGACAGCAGGGCTCTTCTTCCCAGGGAACAGCTTTACTCGTGCCTGCATGCCTGCATGGGCTCAGTGGGCTAAGTCCCCAAAAAGGCTGGACCCCAAGTGCAGCGGCATGTAGCCTTTTACACAATTTCTACCTTTTTGTCTCCTGTATATGGTGACACATATAGTCTGATTGGACACAGTTCAAGTTCAGAGTTGCGTGAGAGTTATGCATACATGTATAGGAGTCGATTGGGCCACGTTGCCTTCCTTTGTTATGAGAAGGCCTCCACCACATTCCTTAGGGAAGAGCCTTACCACATTCCCTCCCTGTGATGCTCAGACCCCTTATTTTGGGTCAAAGAGCATCATCTTGGTTTAGAGGTTTATATTTCCATAATATCCTCATATGCATGGCGGTTTTCCATTTTGAGTCTCCTGGGTAAGAATGTTAAAATTAAGGGGGGGTTACAGGTCCCCAACTGGCAGTTTGACTCAACCGCACCTTTTTGGAGGAGTGCTGCTCCGTCCTTAGTCTGCCAGGTGGCCCACATGACATAGCTGCAATGAGGACAGAAGAATACAGATGCCTTGGGCCTGGAACCACAGGTACCAGGCCCATCACACATGTATTTATCATTGAGTCGGTACTCTTGTTCCCATGTCAGACCTCCACATGGCAAATCATATGGCAATGTGTCACCTATGGCTGTACTTACATCAAAGAATATAGACACTGGTCAGTTTGGACTGGTAATTGGAGTTTTGTTAATTAGTCGGCCAGCAGCAGAGCTGTCTCTCTTGGGGTGACAGCAGACCTCTAGCCATTCCTCTGCTGGGGAGCACTGTGGGTTGAAACAAGTGTATTGACTCTCTTGTTGGCAGATAGGTGATTTTATTATGGGTTCAGGTCCCCAGGACCTTTCCCTGGCATGAGAAGTGGGTATGGTATAGTAAGATCCAGGCGACTCCCTGGCCTGACCTGGTTATGCGAATACATGGGTCACATGATGAGGAACCCAGGTCTACAGAAGGGGTCCAGATTAGAAGCAACCAATACCAATGAAGTGTCCCATCCACAAAGGGAAGGTGAGTGCTAACAGAAGCCTCTTATCATCCCCCCATCAGGCCAGGGCTGCCTCTGCCAATCCTAAGGCAAAAAGTAGACTAATAATTACAATAACAATGAGAAACAAGAGGTGACAGTGTATTGCAGTAAGGAAACATATAGAAAATGACAGTCTATTTGTTCCACCAAAACATCGATTCCTCAATCTTCCGCTGTGTATAGATTAGTCAGCTTCTGGAGTGACTAAAGCAGGACTGTAGTCTCCCAGAGCCTCTGGACTTACAGATTGTTTCTTTCATATGGTCAGCTTGCATGGTGTTGATGGATCAGGAATACATTCCCAGTTTTGAAATGCTGGCTTCACTCTGCTGTGGTGAAGGGGATCCATCTTGGCCACCTTTACTTGTCCACCCCTTGGCAGTAGGGGTAGACGAATGACAGTGAATGGGCCCCTCCAGAATGGTTTTAGGGGTTGGACATTCTATTACTTCACCCATACAGCGTCTTCTCTTTTAAAAGGAGCATCTGTGGTCAGACTCACAGGTAATTGCTCCCTAACCCAGTGGTGTAAAGTGATTAGGGTAGAGCCAAAGGCCGGCATCTCTTGCCTTAGCATTAGATTGCCTACCTCATTTACATTCCCCCTTATACCTTGATAATGGGGGAAGGACATCCATAAAGGATTTCATAAAGGGAGAACCTCATCTGCTTCTTCAGCCTCCCACTTGCAGCTGCAGTCTGCCTCCCTGAAGGTCCCCTTTCTCTCCTTGCCTAATGTTAACCTTTTTCCTATTTATTTTCCCCCTGGAATAGGGCCCTTAACTGTCATTAGGGAACAGGGATGATGACCATTCTGACTTCTTTAGGCTGATAAGGGACAGTGAGGGGGTACAGCAGTTAGAGTCTATCCAAGAGTCAGTTGAGTGGCCCACAGTATGGTTTTATAGGAAGGCTGGCAGGCATGAAGTGGCACAAATGTGGGCAGACACAAAGAGAAAAACACGAAGTAAAGATTATACCGACCAACAAGATGGCAACTTAAGATAATGTTCCCAGTTCTCAAACCAGTAGAACAATCCAGGAGGTGCCCTGACTTTGTCCAGTTTTGTCGGGATGTCATTTTCCAGTTCAAAGACTTTGTGAGAATTATCAGTTATATTGAAACAACACATGTCAGGGAATCTCTCATAACCCAGGTGATGGAGATGGAGGAGCAGTAAGTAATCACTGGTGGCTCAATTCCCCAAGAGATTGGCCCTAACTTTACTTAAAATGTTTTTAATTTAAAGCATCTAGTGCTTGTGAGGTGTTATTTAGATAGTTTGTTTATATTTAGAGGTCTAAAACTTTTTCAAGAGCCGGGGGTCCTACAAAGAAAGAGTCAAGGCAGCTGTTTACCAGTATTAATTTGCAAAATTTTAGGTAAGCTGTACATCAGTATTATTTTACAAGGCAAAGCTTTTATTACTTCCTGTGCCTTCTCCATTTTTTATGGGAAGGCCTCTATCCAATTTGAAACAGTATCAACTCATACCAACAGATGTTCAAATTCTTTTGACCTTGGCATAGGAGTGAAACCTAATTGTCAGTCTTCCCTGGATAGCCTCCAGGTCCTTGATTGCCTAGGAGACCAAGTTTGTGGTTGAGAGAATTGCTTCTAAGACACACTTCCTTCACAGGCTGATGTTACTTGCTGAACTGTCCTTGACAAATGTTTTCCTAGTAAACATCCTTTGAGCCATTTGATAAAGTTTTATCCCTCCCAAAATAAAAGGCCTGATGCCGTGCTTTAATGATCTTTTAGCTCTGTGAGCGAGGTAACCGTAATTGCCCCTGCTCTATTTATAACCATCTCGAGGGTTGGAGACAGTGTCCACAAGTCAGACCTCAGTTTATTTTCTTGGGAGGGTAGGTGGGGTTGAGTCTCCTTTAATAATTGACATAGCAGGCAAGCTATCTTCTGACACCCCAGTATGTACAACCCCCAATACCCAGTAATTTCCAAAAACTCACACAATTGTTTATCTGTCCTGGAGTTAGCAGCACTATAGTCTCTAATTCAGTTATGTCCCTTCCTAGCAAGGGAGTAGGCTCTCTGGTCTTATCAAGAAAGAATGAGAAAAAATAAGTTTTTCCTGTATACATCTCAGGGGCTCAGAGGAAAATTTAGTTATAAGTTTTCCAGAGATGCCTCTAATCATTATGCTGCATTTGGATAGCTGGCCTGGAGTGGAAAGGAGGACAGTAAAGGTGGCTCCAGTTTCAAGAAGGAAATGAACCGGCACTTTGTTACTCTGACTTTTCCAGAGTTACATGAGTCTCTGGGCTTCCAATAGACAATTGGTTCTGGGAAGCCACCCCAAAGAGCCCCAGGCCCCATTAGTCCCTTTCAGGGACACTGGTTATCTGAGCCCCCACAGATAGAGGTCTTCAAGGGCATTCAACTTCCAGTGATTGTTTCCACATAAGGGGCATGGCTTATAGCGCTTTGACTTCCATGGTCTCTTCTGAGAACAGTTTCATTTCCAGTGCCCTGACTGGCCACATAAGTGGTATTTGGTGCCAGGACCTCGGGAAGTCTGGTCTGACATAATGGATAAGGCCATGACTAAGGCCTCAGATTTTTCTTCAGCCTCTTTTCCTGTTTTGTTTTGTTTTGTTTTGTTTGAATTTGATCTCGTTGTAATATACTCAATTGGCAGCTCGTAAGAGCTTTTCTAGGGTTCCTTCCGGGCCATCAGCCAATTTTTGTATTTCCTCTGAATATCTAGGGCTGATTGAGTGACAAATTTGCCCTTTAAAATCATCTCAGCCTTAGGGTTGTCAGGGGAGATAGCCATCTATTTAATGAGAGCCTCCCTCATCCTCTCCTGGAAGGCCATCAGGCTCTCATTCTGTGTTGTAAAATAATGGTTAATTGAGCATAATTTAAGGGCTTAACCTTTGACGTCCTTAATTTCTCTAAAGCACAAACTTGGAAGTGGTGGCAGTACCATTTCTTAATGGGATGGTCATAGTCCCAATTAGGATCTTGGAACGGGATTGCTTGGGCCCCAGTAGGAAACTCGAAGTTCCCTAGGGACTTCCAGTCCCATGATAATGAGTTGTTGTTCAGAGTTTATGGATCAAAATTATCCCAATTTTTCAGAATGCATCCCAAAGGAGTATTGGCCTTGGTTGGGGAATTGTCCATTTATAGGAAAAAGGTGGAAGAGGCATCCTTTATCTTATTTTTCCATAACTGGCCAGGAGAAACCTCATCTTCTGACCTGGATAGTTGGCCAGGAGAAGCTCATCTCCTGGCCTTGGATTTTGGCTGGCCAGTCGACTGGCAGCCAGAAGCTTTGTCAGTCTTGTGAGGTGCTGGGAGCAGTCACTCTTATCCAGGCCTGACCCTACCTCTGAGAGCTGACTTTGTCTTTTCTGATCTCTCCCACCCCTTTGTTTTCTGCCTGTGGGACTTTGGGGGTATTGACTTTGACCAAGCAAGACTTCCTTGGTTGTATAAGGATGCACTAATTTTATTTTGGCCCAACAGCACTCCTCTTTACAAATACATTTTAAAAGGCTGGCAAAACCCATTTTCTGTAAGGATAAAATTGGCCATCAAGGGGCAATAGGGCCAAAGTCAAGGTTTATTGTCTTGCCCTTTTCAGCAGTACCCACATAAATATGTTCCAGCCATGTGGATATCCATTTTAGAGTATCTGGGTAGTAACAAATTGGCATACACTGGGCTAAGTATAGCAAAATGGCTCCTATGTATTCCCGTAAAAGCCCTTTATATATCATAGTCATCATCCCCTTATATGGCACAAGCTTCCATTCCCTTGCTAAACAGAAACAACACAAATGTGGAGCATTTGGAGGCTGGCAGAGAGAACATTGTCACTGTCTCCCCAACCTTTGGATCAAAGGAGGTACAATTTCAACCAAGGCTTGAGTAAAATGAGGGCTGCTATCCTTCTGTCCTATCCTTTTGGTTAAAATCATATTTTTCCATCTTTTTGGGCAGACAAAAGGGAGGAAAACCTTTGTTTATCTCTTTTTTTTTTTTTTAAATCAAAAGCATACCAACAATCCAAGAAAACGTTGCCTTTTTTAACAGAGAGTAAAGCAGAATTTTAATCTTATACCAGTGTACTTTTAAAATCTATTCATCGCAGCCTTAGTCCATTCTGACCACACATAAAATTCTTTTCCAAAGATTTCCCTTCATGAATCTTCTGCAACTCTCTTTTGCCTTCATATTTTGTCTCAAGCCATTTCTCTCCAAACACCCAGTCTAGTTTAGGACAAAATTACTTTCTTTTACCCTCAACAAAAATGTATTTTCATTCCTTACGTCTTTCTTACATTATCTTCTGCTTTCCTACATACAGAGTTGCTTTCCTTATTTCCATCAGGCTTAAGTATACTTAGCAGAATTTTAACTCTTAGAAACCTTAGTTTCCAGTTGAGGACTTAGTAATCAATTGAGAAGTGTTTACATTAGAATTTTTTTACATGGCTAATTCGTGAATCAATTAAGCACAAAGCATGTTTTCCAAAAGACCCAAATAGCTTTAGTTTCTCTGCAATAAGAAGTTAAAACCTATGTAATCAAAGCTTTAGCATTCCATCATATTTGGAAAAGACCTAGATGTCCAATGAATTTAATCTCATTTATCATGCAATCAAAATTTTAAAGTTTCAGGTTACCAAAGAGTTTGAAAGCTATCTTAATGAAAACTTTGAGACAGACAAAATTAACCATCATTTTAAGCCATCTTTTTGCTAACAAACTGCAATATAGAGAACATGAGCTTATTGGACCCTTAGTAAACTTAGTGGAATAAAAGTTTCATATTTAATGCTGATAACATTAAACACAGCTCCTACAAACTTAAATCAGTTTAAACACAGAATATGTTTCATCTGTGTCCACTTAAATATCAATTTCTCCATTGTCAGGTTTTATTTTATTTTATTTAATGTTTATTTATTTTTGAGAGAGAAAGACACAGAGCATGAGTAAGGGAGGGGCAGAGAGCAAGGGAGACACAGAATATGAGGTAGGCTCCAGGCTTTAAGCTGTCTGCACAGAGCCCAATGTGGGGCTCAAACTCACAAACTGAGAGATCATGACCTGAGCTGAAGTCAGCCGCTCAACCAACTAAGCCAACCAGGCGCCACCCCTCCATTGTCAGTTTTTACCTGGGACACCAGTGAGGGAATCTGAAGTGGGTGGTCCAAGGGGGTGCTGTTTGCTCTTTGACCTAGAGGGTAGGAGGAGCCTGAGGCACTTAGGATGGTATAGGAACCAGTTATATAGGTGTTGTATGCAAGGTGGTGCAGAAACAGGAGGGGGGGGGAAAGCAGAAGTGAGGTGCCTTCAAGAGGCCTGGAGGCAGATAAAAGGCCAGAGGACAGAGAAAGAGGCCTCCTGGTCCTAAAGCCTTCCAGCTTGGACAGATGAGCAGTTGCAGATATTTGTTCCACCAACAAGTGGAATTAGGCAGTCCATGTTAGGCTAAAGAAGACAGGGAACTTTCCCAAAACAAAAGGAGTTTCAGCAACTGCTTGGGAATATTCCTTAAAGTCTCTATCCCGAAGTAGATTTAATAGAGAAAATTGGCTATAATCATCATAGTCATTGACCCAGGAAATGAATGAGGGAGAAGCCCTCACATTCATTTAGAGTTTGCTGTCCATCTCATTCACACACAGTCACACAGGGACTCTTAACCAGCCACCCAGTGCCCAGCACTTGAAGTTGAGGTTTCATTCCTTATTCTTTATGGAAGTACTCAGGCAACTCTGAGAGGTTATCAGGTTCCCCTTCTGCCTCTTAGGGGCAGTGTGGTAGGAACCCCTCCCTAAGGAGAAAGAAAAAATTGAAGAAGAGAGAAGACTTCAAGGTCACCTAGATATGAGTCCAGCTGCCTACATCCCCCATGTTCCTGTAAACTGAAACAATCAGACTGCATGTTTATGTGTATTACCATATATGGGAGACAAAGAAATAGAAAATGCATAAAAAAACCTATGCCATATGATGTGGGCCGCTCAGTTCTTTTCGGTATGAACCCAACTGAGCAGTGCCGGCAAAATAAAGATGCTTCCTGGAAAGAAAAGTCTCGGTGTCACGACTCTCTGAGCGAGAATCCTGCAACAGCAGGTCTACCAAAACAAACTCAGGTTCTTACCAGTCTGATGAGTGGCACTTCCTGAGATGGTTCCTGGGCTGCATTGGGTTCCATTGTGCATCTGAAGTCCTTGCTTTGGCACAGCAGCAGGGGCTAGTCTCCTATGGATCAAGTATTTCCCTGGATCCAGGTGAAGTCGCTTCTCCCTCCAAGTCTCACACCCTGGCTACAAAATAGGTGGAAATGCAATGGCTACAAACCTGGATGCGAGTCCCTAAGAAATGTAGCAAGATTCTCACAGAGAGAAGGTACACAAGGGTGTTCGGTCCAGGAAGAAACTTTATTTGTTGAGCCAGCATGGGCTCAGTGGGTTCACACCTGAAAAACTGAGCCCCGAGCACAGTGGGGTGTAGACTTTTATGCAATGTCTGCTTTTTTATCTCCCATATATGGTGACACATTTAGTCTGAGTGGACAGCCCAAGTTACAGAGTTGTGTCAGATTTATGCACATGTGTATAGGAGTTGATTGGGCCACGTTGCACGTTACGTTCCTTTGTTCTGAGAAGGCCTCCACCACATCCCTCAGGCTCCACCACACAGTCACTGCTGGGGGACGAAGACACTTTGAAATGAAAACAGTCATAATAAATGAATCTATGTCTCTGTGATCTCCTTGAATTATTGTCCTGCTAAAGTGTTCTGTCCCCTTTGTGTTCCTCTCTGCCTTCCATTCCCTGTCCTTTCCTGCTTCTACACTTGTTGTACAGTGAAAAACAGGAGTTGTTATTTGTGAATAAGAAAACAGCTTATATTTGTTGATTTTTTTCTATGTTCTGGCAATATTCGAAGCATGTTTTTAAGTTTATTTATTTGAGAGAGAGCAGGAGTGGAGGAGAGACAGAGGGGGAGAGAGAGAATCCCAAGAAGCCTCCACACTCTCAGCGTAAAGCCCAATATGGGGCTCATACACACAAACCATGAGATGACCAAGCTGAAATCAAGAGTCAGACGCATAACCAACTTAGCCACCCAGGCACCCCTCTAAGCACTTTAAATATAAAAACTAAATTAACTTCAAAGCAACACCACAGAGTAAGAGCTGCTATTATTCTTTTACATGGATATTGAGATTGAGCACAAAGAAGTGAAGCAACTTGCCTGAAGTCAACAGCTTCTTAAGTAGCAAAATTGAAATTCAATGCAAGAAGTTTTACTCAATGCCTGGTGCTCACAACTAGTAACCATTACACTGAAATCCCACAAATGCCTGAACAGAGATGATTGAAAGAGATAATTTTAATAGGTGGAATAAATAAGGAAATAAATACATAATTTATAAATAAATAAACAAACAAAAAAATAAATAAACACTGACAATGAAATCAAGACATTTCCTGTCTAGCCAAAAGAAAAATCCTCACTCCATGTGCTATAGATTTAGTATATTAACCAATATTAAATTTATCAATTTCCCTAGTAAGTCAGAGCTTGAGCTGGACAATCTGGCAATATTATTTTTTAGTCAAATAGAGAGTAGTTTTTTCAAAGGCATTTGAGTTAGATATTATCCATTTGGTGTCCTTATTTGAGTACATTTTTGTCCATGTGACATTGGGCAACTTAGTCTCACTGAGTTTTGCTTTTCTTAATTGTAAAGTGACAAGAATAACAATGGATTTGTTGTGGGGACTTAATAAAGTAATACAAAAGAGCCATTTAGCCCCATGCCTATCATAAACACTCAATCCAGATCAGCTATTTTATTATAAGTGTGTGGATAGGTACACACATAGGAAGCTAGAGATTTTTTAAAGGCAGAAGCACCAGTGAAAATAAAGCATCTTTTAAATGCAATGTATTTTGGCATGCTTTTCCTCTAGAGAAATAAAGAAAAATCTCTGGGTTTATGAGTTATAACAAGTCTAATATAAACAGTGATATTTAGAACTATGATGTTCTTGTATCATGATAATCATACTTTCCAGGAATGTGTAAGGATTCTTTTATGTTCCCTAGTCAAGCTGCAGCTAACAAATTAGCAAGTTTGAAAGAAGCATAACTGCTAGATAGAAATATGGTCATGGAAGCATAATTCCTTAAATAATGAATTTAGCACCCTCTCCTAAACACTCTTGCTTTGTTTTAACATAATTGCCTCTCTTTTTACCTCTTTAGTTTTCTTGAGAAGCCAGAGAAATGCAATAGAAGATGTTACATGAATATTTTGAAAGAATGCCAATGACTGAAAATGAAATTCAGTCCATGCTTAATGTATTTCAGTATTTCTTTCATATTTTGATTATATTTGTCATTTCAGATGGAGAGCCCAAGGTATGAAAGACTTGCTCTATGTCAAATGGAGCACTAGGAAACAAAAAAGAAGTAAGTTTGAATTAGCCATAACCTCAGGCCTTAAGGACCTCTTTTTCTTGCAGTGAAGACAAGCACATACATGAAATGATTACAAAGTGGGTGGGAGAGGGGCTGCAATGGCATCAACTCATAAGGCGGGTGTTGGGCATTCTGAAAAAAAGGCACCAAAGTTACGGAGGAATCAGAAAGGCCAGCCAGCAGACAGCAAGACCCGTCTTTATTTAAAACCCTTCCCTGACAAGGGATATTCAGATGTCATTAAACCTGAGCATCTATATATTCTAATAACCTGAGCATCTAATATATAGTATTAGTACTATAAGGAAATGCTCTTTAGGATTTTGTTTAGATGTTTCAGCTCAGATGTGAGAGTTAAAGAACCTTTTGAGCTATTTAGTCCTTCTAGGTTCTCAGAGGGAGAAAGGATGATCTCAAGAAAATCAGTAATGTACTCTGTTCATATGTCTGAAGTGCTCTCTTTATGGTGTTCTTCCCAATAAATATGTTTGGTTACAATTCCAGGGTCTGTGATGTGTACAAAAACATAGTCCCTATGTGGGCATTTTTGATGTGTGTTCTGGTCAGTTCTTGCTTCCAAACTGTTTTTTTCTTTTAATTAGGAAACTTACTTGAATATACTAAATAGGATACAAGAACAATTTTATTTCTATTGGAATGTCTTAGTAAGTTTAATGATTAGGTGTGTGGAAGGAAATTTTCACATGACAGATTTCACCTCATAAAATATTAAAACTTCCATATTCAACGTAATAGTACAAACAAAACAAAGCTGGAAATGACAGATGTCCAGTCCATAATCTTCCATTCTACCAGCTCAACTAGGGAGTAGTGCAGGGAAGGAAAGGGATAAACAGGTGGGATACGGGAGATTTTTTTGGTCAGATTCTATGTGGTACTATAATGGTGGATGCATGTCATTGTAGAGTTGGTAGAATTTATAGAAACCTGTTTAATCTATATACTTTAGTTAATAATAACGTATCAATATGAGCACATAAATTATAACAAATGTACTATCCTACTGCACGATGTTAATAACAGGAGAAACAGGGTGGATGTAATGGGGGCATAAATGAATTCTCTGAACTTTCTACTCATTTTTTCTCTAAAAATACTCTACTATATAAAACTACCCTAAAACATAAAGTCTTTTTAAATGACAATGAAAATAACATGACAAACCGGAATGAAATTTTTGCAAGAAATTGATAATGAATGATTAATATTCTTAACAAATAAAGATAAAAAATTAATGACTAAAGTAATTAAGATTTCAAACATACTGAGGACATAAACAAACCCATAACAAACATATGAAAATATGTTGTTGACATCATTAATGATCAAGGAAATATAGAGAAATTACATATTTTTTACTTACCTATTAAACCTTTAAAAAATACTAACATTCATTGTAGTGAAGGGTGCAGGTTAATGAGCATTTTCAAATATTTAAGGAAAGTACAAATTAATCTAAAAAAAGTTGAGAAAGCAGTGTATTAATATACGTAAAGACCATTTTACTCATTCATCTATCCTTACATTCCTTCCTTCATTCATCCCTCACATGTTCTTAAATACTCAATGAATTCATAGGACTAAAAATGCAGCAGCAAGTAAGGCAAACATTTTCCCCTGACACTATAAAGCTTAAAGTTTAGTGGAGGAGACAGACATTTAAAATAATTCAAGATTTAATTGTTCTTGTTATGATTGCTCTGAAGACGAAATACAGAAGGGCTTAACTGTATCTGTCTTGTAACAGAAGTTGAAGAAAAGTTGAAACTGAGACTAGAAAGATTCCCTGGAGATAATTAGGTGAAGGGAGGGTGACTCATTCCAACAAAATAAGAGCCTAATTGAAATGCCAGAGTATGGAGGAGCCTGGTGAATTCAGAGGAATGAGAAAGCCTGGTGCAACAAAAACAGAGAAAGCTGCATGAGGAATAGGGCACAGTGACAGTCTTTGAAGGGTCAGGGACTGATGCCAATAGCCTCCCAGAAATTGGACCCAAGAGCCTTGAGAAGGGAAATCAGTAAGTTTGGTGAGCCTTGTAGCACATGAGTACTGTTGGAAGGTCACCATAATGGACACGGAAACATAAAGTATCTTTTCCAACCTAATCCCCATGATTCAGAAGCTCAGTGTGACTTGATGACTGAAACCCTCTGGGCAAACACGTGCCTCCTATACCAGTACAGAAATAAGGTGATCCTGCAACAAAAAGGGATCCGCCATAGTCTGTAGAGAATGTATCTGAGACAATGGCGTGGTCGTGTATGAGGGAGACGATGAAGTGTCGTTTATCACGGGCTGTGTGTGACACATTTGTAAAGGGGAGCGTTGTTAGGTGGGAGGGACCCGGAGGCCTCTGGGAAGTGGTGTAGGAGCCTGGAGTGCATGGTACTGCTACCTGAACACACCCCGCTGGAGGATTTTTTTCTTTATCTTGTGCTGAAATTTGCATTTAGGTTCTTTAAATGATTTAGTGGAGGGGAGGGGGGAGACTTAATTTTAGAAGATGCATGATACCTGCAATTAACCAACTAATGATTTAACTAAGCCACAGGTTTCTAAAAATGGGAAATGAGACAGGGTAGTGAAATGTTTATATTTTCCTGTTTTATAGCTTGAATATTGTACTTTCGTCTAATATTTTATTTTGCAGATGAAATATTCTCAACTACTTTGCTTATCCTGTTCCAGATGGCCCTTTATCTAGTATCGGTCAGCAATGAGCAATGCTTGATTTGCCAATGGCATATTTTTCTTCTCTCATATAAGCATGTGTAGCTAAACCCAGGTCCAAACTCCCATTTATAACACTCATCAGCAACCTCCTACCCTTACCCATAATCAGAAGATTTGGAGGTTCCAATGTCCAAGTTTCAAAATTAAAAATTTGAAAAAATGGAAAGTATGGATAAGAATATGTCAGAGTAGTACAGAAAAATTACATCTTAAAAATCAGATATTAAGAAAATGTACACAAATAAAGTTTTAAAATAGAACAATTAACGCTATGTAATGTCTCTCCAGGTACCACTTGTCATTTCAAAAACATAGTTGCATGATTGTCCTGAAAGTCTAACAGTTTCTCTTCAGGAGTTTGGTCGCAAAGCCTCTAGAAGAGTGGTCTGTACATTGCCGACTACAGCTCATGTTGCAATATAAGCAAGTCCCAGAAGGACTTCTCTGTTCAATGTCAGAAATGAAAGTTTGGGTTTTTTCTTAGGATGGTTATCCATCACACTTATTTTTAATTTAGTGTTATTTTTTTTCCCTCTCACCATCTGTNTTAATAATATAAATTATTATTTATATTATTGACATATAATATAATAATTATTATATTGGTATTTATTGGTTAGGCAAATTTAATGTCAAGTGTTACTGAAGAATTGCCATCCTTGACTGTTCCTAGGTGTGGTGATAAGGCGTCTGGCATTCTCTGAAGAAGAACTCCAAGATGGATGAAAGGCAATTACTCCTTTCAAGCAAAGTCAATCCCCAGACCTTTCTGAACTGAAATCGCGAATACATCTTAAATTTCCAACACCAGCCCCTATTGTTTTGCTTGGGGGACACAGCTGAGTTCCCCCAATCCATTGTATTCAGCATTCCAGTTTGCATTCAGACTGAGAAAAACCAGAGATGCGAAAGGGGTGACAATTCATTCATTTAAATCATAGCCCTGAAAGTAGCATTTTCAACAAAGTATTCAGGCATAGCCTTAAGAAATTATTGAAAAGGCAAAACACTAGGGGTTTTAAGGTTAACAGTACCACCTAAATAGGAGTTGGTGCTGAATATGGGAGCTTTTACTTGAAAGGAATTGATGGCTCAGAATTATGACCTGCGTGCTGGCTAAGTGACAACTTAAACAAAGAAAGCTGCTATGCTTAATTTGAACGGATTCCATGAATGTGTTGTGGTATTATGAACTTGTTTATAGTAATAACACTAATGCATCTGCTCCATCTTTGTGCAGTTACCTAGACTACATTGTTTGACACCACCATTCTGCACGAACCTCCATCTGCTGAGCTATGTCTGTAATTTCTTTCACTATAACATAATGTGACAGAGGCTTCATTTACCTAAACTTATCTTGGCAACTTGTACTTCATTAAAGAGAATCCTGCAAGCATCAGTTAAAGCTTTCTTAGCTGGCCATGCATAGCCAAGCTTCATAAATCATTCTTTCACTTTCCATTTTGCAGCTTCTGGAAAGGTAACATTATTGAATTCAGATCACTGGAAAAGAGCAGTACTAAAATGTTTATTGACCAGCTTTTAGGCACTGAGCTCTGCTTTGAATGCAGGCAGTCATATTAACCAAAGCTTTTGAATTTAAAACTCAAGTCACTAATATGGTTTATACTGCCCCATAAACACCTCTTACAAGAGCCACTTTAGCAAAGTTGGTATTAACCTAGTGAAGAAAAGATTTTTGGCCCTTGGTTCCCTTTTCCTTACTGCCTAACCTCCTTAACTTTATTTGTGCTAAGTTAAAAAAAGATGTTTATGTTATCATTTATCTATCACCACCAACTCTAAACGCTGCATTGGGTAGGTAGCAAAACTACATGCCAGGGTCCTCTTTGTGTTCATCTCTCGTTGTCTTTGCACTCTACAAAGTCTGTGCATCCAGTTTGTTCAACTGAGTATCAACAGCTGGAACTTCCACGGCAACACATTCAGGGTCAAACTAGCCTCTTGCTAAAAGGTACCAAGGACAGGTCTTTTATCCAATAGGCTTGAAGCATATTTGTGGAAGCATTATCATATTTATGCTTGCAAATTTATGGTCTTTCTTTGAGAGTGTTGAAGATTTGCCATTATGGAATAAGGAAAGGACCTTGAAAGCCAGAAATTGTATGAGGTTTGTTCTTAGGGGAAAAATAATTATTTTAATGTATTTAATACATTACTCTGGCCAAACAACAAGTACTTTATTGCACCCTTCACCCCCTGCCCTGGAGCTCTTGAAATCAAGTGTTTTAGATGAGTACATGGCAAGTAATTATGGTTTATTTACTTTGGGTCATTTAGGTGAAACTCTATTTTCTGCTGGATGTGTGTCAAGTCTTCTGCAATGTCTGTATTCTTCTTGACAAAATGAATGGAAATATGATTTTTACTCTGTTTATTTGCAAAGCAAACAATTATAATATGATTTTAAAGGAAATCCCTAAAATAATAAATTGGAATCATCTAACATTTTTATCTACATAAAGTAATTTTAAAATCAAAAGACTTTCTACCTGGAAGTAAATTTATAGAAGACCTGGCTCATTTGACATTTTACCTACACATAGTAGAAAACAGGCTCTTAGTTTTAGATGATTTGCCCAAGTTCACTGAGCAAGACAATGGCAAGGATGGAACTCATAAGCTTCTGACCACAATTACATTCTGAGTCAGCTTATTTTAAATGCTAAGATGCACAACAATATAGGGAATAATTTCCATATCTTAAAATGAGACTTTTATAAGGAACATCAGTAGACATATATATTTGTAATACAAAGTTTATTTTCAACTGATGGATTCTCAATTATCAAAGCAAAATGATGTCAGAATTACATGCAGAAATTACTCCTCCTTCCCTGTGCTACAGTTATAGACACTTGACTTTTATCGTGATATAGAAGGTATAATTTCTATGCTTGATGCAATAGAAATAAAAATATAAATATAACAAACGATCGTATCTCTCAGTTGATTTCTAAGCATGCTTCTTACTGGCAGTGAAAATATAGCCCTTAGATTCATCAAACAACGGTTAATTACAAATAACAACAGAAGTTACTTAGCCCAGCATCCTCAATTTACAGAAGACAAAATCGAGGTCCAATTAAATAACACACAATTGTAGTGTTCTCTCCACCACAACATACTATCCCTTTAACCCACCTAAATGAGAGATATTTATCATACTTTTACTATCGCACCACCTGGGAGCAACAATTGTGAAGGTCACAAAGGAGTTCCTCAAGGAACTCACAATCCAGGTAGGAATATGAACATTTAAATCACAAACAATAATGTGACAATTTTCTAATAAATATAAACTGCAAAGAGAACACAATTGGAGCAATGAATTATTCAAAGGATTAAAAGGAAAAGTGAAGAAACAGAAGAGAAGAGTGGGAGTTTATCAGGCAGAGAAGTGGAAAGAGGTTTTCCAGATAAGAAAATATACCACTGAAGGCATTGCATGGGAAGCCCTGATAGTGTTACCAAATAACTAATGATCCCAAGAGGTACTGCAGACTGCTGGGTCATTATCTTTGAATAGTCTAATTCCCAACACTGAATAAATAAAAACAGTATTCGTTTCATTTCAACTTCTTTGGCTGCCTGTCATATTTTAAATTGGCAGTCATAACTCTGTATGTGTGTGCGTGTCTGTGTGTGTCTGTGTGTGTGTGTGGTGTGTGTGTATGGTGTGTGTGTGTGGGTAGGATTAATAAAGGAATGGTGGTTATTCAGACCTGGGGTTCAATCCCTCCTTCAGTAAATACATGTATGGAGTTTGGCAATTAATTTTTAGTTCCCCATTTCTCTAAGATGTAAAGTTGAACTACTTAGTACTTAGTCACTAGGGTTGTTTGTGCCTAGTTTTTGAAGCAATGCCTAGCTAAGAGTAGGTTCTCAAAACATGGTGTTGGCAAATATTCATTTCAATGACTTTTAAACTTACAATTAGAAATATCCTAGTTTGAGTAGGGTACAACCACATAATGAAACATCTATCTTCTCCTAAAATCAACATCCAAGAATGTAGAAGGAAAATAATATCCAGATTCATGAGGGAATCTCTCTATCTGTGCCCTGCAGAATCAACCATTTTGCAACTGAATATTAGGAAACACTTTGAATATCTCTGATGAAATCTTGATGTAAGCTCTAAGAATTTTTTTTCCATCTGATTATACAATCAGAACACTGTTGCTACTGTTTCTAATTGTAATAGTCTGGAGCTATATTAAAATTATAAAATTAGCTTTTTCCCATAGCCGTTGTAGCCTAAAGCAGATATGCATAAGGTGAGTTTCCCTGAATGGAGCTATGTACAATATCTAAAATTAATATGGACCCTGGGTGCAGAGCAATTCACAAAGAAATACCCTCACATTTTCTTACAAGCATTTCTGAATTGTTAATAGTAACCTCAAGATGTATTTTAGGATACTCTGTGAAAATCGAAGCCCCGTCCATTCTGAGGCAAAGTCTGTTATAATCAAAAGACAGCAAATACTAGAGAATGTTCATTTTCTTATCACATTTGCTACAAGAAAATGGTCCTCACACTGCCTTTGAGACCAGACAAAATTTGCCATATGGAATTACTCAAATAACATTTATTGTATACAATAGTCCCATGTTCTCATACTCATTCAGTAGAAATGAACAAATCTTCAATCCTGCTTTGCTAAGATTATAATAGTCTAGAAAACTGTTTAACAAAATGGCCTTCCCATTCATCTGGTTTCTGACCCTCTGCACAAAGGGAACATACATTAATTTATCCCTTAAATTAATATTCTCTTCCTGAGTTAAAAAGCCCTTTGTAGCAGACAATAACTTTTGCTTAAAATAAAAATGGAATTACTTCAATAAATAAAAGGTTTTCTCTTTACATACTCAGGTTATCAGGAAGGTTTGTAGTTGAAAGAAAGAGAGAGGAATATTTCTCTTCAATCAAAAGCAATAAGCTGATAATTCACATTTTACCAATTCATTTTGACTTCTTTTTATTTATTTATTTATTTATTATATAATTTATTGTCACATTAGCTAATGTACAATGTTATTGCAGATTTGTAGGCCATCCATTTGTGTGTCCAGTTCTGGGTCTTCTATTCTATTCCGTTGTTCTATGCGTCTGTTTTTGTACCAATACCATACTATCTTGATGATGACAGCTTTGTAGTAGAGGCTAAAGTCTGGAATTGTGATGCCTCCAAGCTTGGTTTTCTTCTTCAGGATTGCTTTGGCTCTTTGGGGCCGTTTCTGGTTTCATACAAATTTTAGGATTGTTTGTTCTAGCTCTGAGAAAAACGTTGGTACAATTTTGATTGGGATTGCATTGCATTCAGTGTGCAGATTGCTTTGGGTAGTATCAATATTTTAACAATATTTGTTCTTCCAATCCATGACAAAATGAAGTAGAAAGCATCCAAGTTGTCAAAGAAGAGGACAGACTTTCATTTTCTGCAGATGACATGATACTCTACCTGGAAAACTCAAAGACTCCACCAAAAACGCCTGCTAGAAGTGATACATAAATTCAGCAAAGTCACAGGATATAAAATCAATGTACAGAAATTGGTTGTGTTTCTATGCATCAATAATGAAGCAACAGAAATAGATACCAAGGAATAGATCCTATTTACAATTACACCAAGAATCATAAAATACTAAGGAATAAACCTAACCAAAGAGGTAAAATATCTGTACACTGTGAACTATTGAAAGCTTATGAAAGAAATTGAAGAAGAAACAAATAAATGGAAAAATACTTTGACTTCTTAAACACAGAGTGTTTAGAAGTTTTGGTGATTTTTCTAAAATAAATGACCAATAACATTTTGTCTCTATTAAAGGACTTACTTTGTATGAAATCAGAACAAAGTGGCAGTCAGCTATTCAGCTTAGAGACTTGGAGTCCATGCAGTCTGCAAATGGCTACTAAAACTCTGTTCAGCTTTTCTTCCTGAGCATAGCTAGAGAACTTTCCCAACTTCTCTTGAAGTTAGGCATGGCTGAATGACTGCATTTGGGAATGGTATATAAGCAGAACAGATCTCACCACATCCAGCTCTGGGCCACAAAATCTTTCTATGTGTGGTCCTCACTCTTGAAACCAATATCTAAGTAAAGACATTGGAGCTGAGTGGAGCAAAAATGTGCAAGAGGCTGATGGCTCACAGTGATCACGTAGACAGATCACTTGAGAATACACACGCATATACACCAACACTGCCAACCCAATGACCGAAGTGATCTTATATCATGACAAGAGAAATATATTTTCTCCTATTAAGTCACTGAAATATTGGAGTTGTTTCTGTAGATGACTCTACTGCTGCTCACAGATATTTCTGTTCTTCTTTTTTCTGTAGGCATGGGGAGAATGTTCTTTCCCTCCTCCTTATTTTTGGACATCTGAATTGCTTTGACCAATGACATGGAAGTAGCAATGTTGTGGGTCCCTTAATGCATAAATCATGTAGCTGTTGATACAATAGTCTCCAGAGAAATAAATCAATATTCTTTTAAGCTTGTGAGATTTGTGGGGTTGTCTGTTACTTGTGAATAACTAATGTATCTGATTGTTGAAGTTTGTTTCAGAAGGTAGCCTGTCCTGATTGGTACAAGGCCCAAGCCTGGCCCCTGAGATTCTAATTTTCCATCAAATAAGTTGCTGAATACATCTTACAAAATATAATATTCTACTCTCAGAAAAATCTGGAATCTATGTCTTAAGTAAGAAAAAGTGTTCCTCTTAAGTTAGAAATTAAAATCTAAGAAAGTAATAGTTTTAGGGAAAAAACTAATTGATAAAAATATGTATAAGGGTATCCTGGGTGGCTCAGTCAGTTGAGCACTGGATTCTTGATTTCAACTCAGGCCATGATCCAGAATTGTGGGATAGATGCCAGTCTGCGCTGAGCATGTTTAATATTCTCTCTCTTTCTCTTTGCCCCCACCATTTGCATGCACTCTAAATACCACCTTGGCTTTGCACATATAATTCATCTTGTCTACACCATATACTGTCATTTGTTTTCTATTTTCATCAATCTTCTTTGATTTTGAAGACTGAGCTCAGAAGTCCTGACTTCCCTGACTACCCTTGTTGAGTTTGAGGCTCCTCTTTCTTGTGCCTATAATGCCTGGGACATTCCTCTGAGTAGCAAATGTCACAATGATTTCATCTGTTTGTGGGCTTGTCTTTCTTTTTTTACTGGGAAAGTCCTTCAGAGTATGAATTATGTTCATTATAACTGTCTCTTCAGCACCTAGAAAATTATCTGTCACATAGTTAGTGTTTGTATTATTTTACCAGGACTTCCTTAACAAAGTACCACCAGCTGACTTGCTTAAAAAATTGAAATTTACTGTGCCACAGTTCTGGAGTCTGAAATTCTGAAATCAAGTGTTTTAAGCATAGGTATCTTCTGAGGGCTGTTTGGGAAGGATCTGTTTCAGGTCTTGCTTCTTGGCTTGTAGGTGGCTGCCTTCGTGTTTCCATGATGCTTTCCCTGTATGCATGTCTGACTTCAAATTTCTTGTCTTTATAAGGACACCAATCGTATTTGAAACTCACTGTTCTAATGACCTTATTTTACTTGGTTATGTCTGTACAGAAACTATCTCCAGATAAAATTCAACACATGAGTTTTCAGAAGCCATGATTCAGTTCATAATAGCAACCAATGCAGTAGCACATAAATGGAACTGGAGGGTGGTAGTAAATTTGGCCATTACTTAGGTCAGCTATGCATTAGCTACACTATTCTGTATCACAAATAATGACATTGGAACCCCCTGATACCAGAATATAAAATAGAATATAGAATCTGAAGATAGAAGAAACAATCTTTAGCAGGTGTCTTAGGCGTGTATGTGACCTCTTACACTGCACTGCTTCACAGTTTATGAAAACACTTATTCCTCCCTCAGTCGGGGCTTCTCTGCTTTGTTAATTTTCATACTGTTCTTCATTTATTCAACTCATTAGTCTTTAGAACTGGATTCTGACTATACCACAGAGAAGGAAATGCAATACTCTGTCCACTCAGCGAGCCCATCTCTATGGAATAATGACATTCATATAAGAAAATAACACTTATACAAATTATGGTTTCCCATAGGTTTGCAAAACCTGTAAACCCTCTGGGAATCAAGATATATTGAAAAATCCATTCTGCCCACTACATAAAAACACTTAAAAGCATCAGGATTCTTTGTGCCAAGAGGAGAAATTGCAAGGAAAGGTGAAAGGATATTACTATATACTAGGGTATTTGCCTTTAACAGGTTTTCCTTTATTTTTATTAAATGCCTATGGTTCCAGCACAGTGATTTCACTTTGTATAAAAGCCTAATGTGTCACAGCATAATATTTTTTGTAAAATCATTACTGGAGTTTTAGACAGGATCCAATTTTGCTGCACATGTTCCTTCTTATCTAATGGTCACAAATAATTTAAAATAGATCGCTGCATTGAAAATGTGTATCAGTAAGACTGGTACCCAACACTGCATGTGGTGTATGATGGCCCTTCAAGACTTCAAACATATATTTGAGTACTACACTAATCATTTGTTTCTGTTGATGTGGATTTAGGGGACATATCAACTTTTGCCGTATTATGCAAAAGTTACGTATTATGATGCGACTATTTCATTGTCAAAACTGCAAGTGACATGATGAATTGAATTATTTAGTGAATGAGTTCATATAGAATATGTAAGTGTATGTTTTTAGATATGAATTGACAAACATGCATAAACAAACACAGCTTTAATATACTAGAGTTATGAAAAAAAAAACCACCTTAGACTCATGGTAGGAGTGTTCTTTAGAGAAGTATAACACCCTAACTGTTCTAGGTTAGAATCCCATGGAAGGAAGAACCCTAAGTCTCAGATGAAGAGGTGTGGATGCTAGACCAGTCCCTGTGGTCTCACTGCCTCCGGAGTGTCATGATGACACCTGACAGGTGTAAGTGTTCACAAACAGAAAAAACAAACAAACAAACAAACAAACAAACTCTTAAAAACAGAGATTTTTTTTTTTTTTAGAACTGCTTTAGGCTCGCAGCAATACTGAGTAGAAAGCACAGAGATTTCCCATGTACCTCCTGTTTTCACAAAAGCACGACCTTGCCTGTTATCAACATCCCCTACCAGAGTGGTACATTTATTACAATTGATGAACCTATATTAACACATCATTGTCACCCAAAGTGCATAGCTTACCTTAGTATTCACTCTTGGAGTTGCATAATCCATTTGTTGGGAAAAATGTATGATGACATGTATCCACCAATCTAGTAACAGAGGGAGTAATTTCATTCCCCTAAAAACCCTCTATGCAATGCCCATTTATCCTTCCCCTCCTATCCATAAACGCTGGCAACCACTGATTTTTTCACTGTCTCCATAGCTTTGACTTTTCGAGAATTTCATGTAGTTAAACTCATACAGTACACAGCTTTCTCAATTGACTGCCTTCACTTAGTAATATGCATTTAAGTTTCCTCCATGATCATTCTGAGCTTGAGATCGATTTAGTTAGTTCGTTAGTTAGTTAGTTACTTCTGAACAATATCCCATTGTCTGTATGTTCCATAGCTTATTTATTCATAATTTTTCACCCATTAAAGGACATCTTAGCTGCTTTCAAGTTTTTACAAATATGAGGAAAGCTGCTATAAACATCCGCGTGCAGGTTTTTGTGTGGACACAAAGTTTCAACTCCTTTGGGTAAATACCAAGAAATATGATCGTTAGATGATCTGGTAAGAGTATTTAGTTTTCTAGAAAAATGTCAAACTGTTTCCCAAAGTGGCTGCACTGTTCTGCGTTCTCACCAGTGATGAAGGAGAGGTCCCATTGCTCCACATCACCGCCAGCATCTGGTTTTGCCATTGTTCTGATTTTTGGCTTTTCTAATAGGTGTGTGGTGGTACCTCATTGCTGTTTTAATTTGCATTTCCTGATGAGACATGATGAGTAGAATCTTTTTATATGTTTATTTAACTTCTGTAGATCTTCTTTGTTGAGGTGCCTGTTAAGACCTTTGCCCATTTTTTAACTGAATTTTGTTGTTGTTGAGTTTTAGGCATTCTTTGTAAATTTTGACTCACAGTCTTTTATCAGGTTTGTCTTGCAATTTTTTTCCTCTGAACCTGGGTCGCCTTCTCAGTCTTTGAAAAGTGTCTTCTGCAAAGCAAAATTTTTAATTTTAATGAAGTAGAGCTCATACATTTTTTCTTTCATGGATTGTGTTTCTTTTGTATCTAAAGTGTCATCACCAAACCTAAGGCCATCTGGATTTTCTTTTATGTTTTTTTCTAGGAGTTTTAAAGTTTTACGTTTACATTTAGGTCTACATCCATTTTGAGTTACGTATTTGAAGGGTGTAAGGTCTGTGTCTATGTCTTTTTTTTTTTTTTTTGTATGTAGATGTCCAGTTGTTCCAACATCATTTGTTGAAAAGACTATTTTTGTTTCATTGTATTGCTTCTGCACCTTTGTCAAAGATCAGCTGACTATATGCATCTGGGTCTACCTCTCTGGAAAAAGTGCCTTTTGAGAGGTGGCCATGCTCAGTGAGGCTGTGCCACACTCCATGTAGCAACAAGAAGCTGTGACGGTAACAGAATAATCAGATTCCAGTTTTCCTAACATTTTATTGTGAAAGCCCGGATTAACCCTTGTTAAATTGTGCTTTCAGTATGGGGAAAGGGGTTTCTCAAGAAGAGAAAAACCAACTTCCCATTAATGATGAGTAAAAGTGAGTGAGACCTTTTACAGCATAGATGTGAGTACCTGTTTAGTTTGAACTTGCAGAGTCTTCTACAGTCATCCATGAAATCAGGCAAGCACACACACACACACACACACACACACACGTTTTCCATTGCCTGGCTTGTTTGTCCCAACATTTCTATTACCCAAACCTGAAGTAATAAAAATTTCCAGTCTAAACAAGAATTAGAAACATCAACAATATAATAAACATCAGATGGTGATAACCTAGTGTGAAAGATTACAGAAGATCCCCATCAGCAGCAGAAGAGTCTCTCTTTGCACTTTCATCAGAGAGACAGGTGGATATTTTGAGCTCTGTTAAGCAGTAAAGTTTTTATGTGTCTCTCTGGAAATGAATTTGGATTGATGACTGGTCTGTCATCAGCTGCTTGGAAATAGTGAACCATTTGGTAAATAATGTGGACAGATTCCCTTCAACCTTTTCCCCTGCATTGCCGTCTCTGTTACTTAACTAATACAAAGATTTGTTTCTAATTAAAGCGGAGTTCTGAAAGAAGACAAATTGAGGGATGGATATAAATTAATTTGATCATGGAGTGGAAATATCAGACAAATAAAAAAGCTCCCGGTGTCAGGAGACAAAAAGGGAGCATGAACAATAATGGGAAGGATTACCTTATGTCGTGCTGTAAGTGATTCAGGAGGCAGAAGAGAAACCTGAGGTCTGTGGCCATTCCTACAGCAAAGTGGAACACATCCTAGTTTTTAAAAGGGGCTTCATTTTTTTTCTGCACAGTCCAATTTGGCAAACCTAGATGGGATCATTTGAGCCTGAACCGGCCAAAGACTTAGAATTAATTCAAGAATTGCTTTTAGCAAAATTTCAACATTTTGCAAGCTAAGGGGTTGGACCGAATCGCCAGAGTAATGTGCTGTCGTTAATGCACTGACCTTGAAATACAGGACATGCCTCGGTAAAGGGGGCTCTCGGAGGAAACAAAAATATATTGATAGTAGTTGCAGCATGATTTATTTTAGTGGACGCTAGCAAAAAGTAGAGGCTGGGAACATGGCAAAATGAAACTGTAAACAAATGCAACTTCTTCATTCTGACCAAAAACCTGAGGACATAGGCTCCATATTACTGAAAGTTCACACTTATGTCTATATCTTTATGAGAAATAATAAAGTGGTTGGTTATTTTTGTTTAATTTAGTAAATTCTTTAAGTGTTCCAGCAAGTTTTTCTCAAACCTAGAAAAATTAATGATGTTTCTCTAAGGCTTTTTTATTGTTGGCATACCCATTTTCTGACAATTCTGGAAAGCTATAAAGAGCACCATTTTAAAATATATTTTATTCTTAAATTCTTCAATAAACTACAAAGCATAGTTCGGAAAACCAGCAATAATCGACATTTTCAATATCTATGTAGAATCATATGTACGTGTGTATGTTTAATTTGAATGCTTTCTTCATATTTGTGTAGTACAGTTATCATTATAACTATAACATAGTTTTCATTGTAGGGAGGAGGGACATATTTTGTCGCTTTGGGAAAAATCCGAGACCTCCAGTGCTACCAGACTTGAGGTATAAGAAAATGGGATCCAACAACAGTGACATTTGTGCCAAACTTCCCAGAATCCTTGTCAGTATCTCTCCCCATCCCTGAAAAGGGATGCAAAATATGCAGCAGGAAAAATACCAATCTGCTACCGTACCCCGTTGGTTGGCCACTTCTCATGCTTTCCTTTTGAAAATGAAGAAAAACTTCATCCTAAGGTCAAGTCTTTTTTTTTTAGCACAGCGACTTCCAATTTTTAATAATATAAAACTTTAATAACAAAAATTACAGGTCCTCTATACTGTAATAGTTGTTCTTTTAGAGTCCATTGATTACGATAATTCATAATGATATGATACTCTTTATAAAATCACTATGCATTTAAAGAATGTAGATTTTATTAATATCCATGCATCTATATTCATTATTCATGCTGCATATTTTATTAGAGCTAAATTAAGACCAAAACTGACAGTGCTTTGTGTGCATATGAATTGTTAAGTGCTCTTTCTCTGGGACCTGTACCCCTCCATTGTGAACTCTTGCTGCAGACCGTTCATTTTGCTGCCAAATTCCTTCTCACTCAAAACTACCCTCAACTACCTATCCTATTTTTCTGCTCACCATCGTCTATTCTCAAGCAAGGTGACCCCTTAAAATGTAAGTCAGATCCTGGCATTCCTCTTTTTTTTTAATTTTTTGTAACATTTTATTTATTTTTGAGAGAGAGATAGAGACAGCGTGAGCAGAGGAGGGTCAGAGAGAGAGGGAGATACAGAATCTGAAGCAGGCTCCAGGCTATGAGCTAGCTGTCAGCACAGAGCCCGATGCATGGCTCGAACCCATGAACCATGAGATCATGACCTGAGCCGAAGTCGGACACCTAACCGACTGAACCACCCAGGTGCCCCATGGCATTTCTCTTCTTAAAAACCCTCCAATGCTTCTATTTTACTTAGAGTAGAAGCCATAACCTTTGCCATGGTCTGTAAGGCTTCCAGGATCCTGTCACCTTCTTGGCATCACCTCTAATGCTCTCTTTCTTTGTCTCTCTGTCTCTCTCATTCAGTTTCAGATGCATTTCCCTCTTTGTGCTTTTCTGAATAATCAAGTCCAGCTGCTCCTACCAAAGGCTTTGGACTTGATAGCACCTTTGTCTAGAACATTCTTTCATTAGGTCTCACTCTTTCATGATCTTCAAGGGTTTGCTTATACCACGTGAAAGACACTTTCCACAAGCATTCTATTTTAAATTATCATTTCTGACAAGTTAAATAATTATTTTCTTAAGTTTATTTATTTTTGAGAGAGAGACAGTCAGAGAGACAGAAAATGAGCTGGGGAGGGGCAAATAGAGAGGGAGACACAGAATTCAAAGCAGGCTCTCCAGGCTCTCAGCTGTCAGCACAGAGCCAAACACAGGGCTCAAACTCACAAACCATGAGATCAAGGCCTGAGCTGAAGTGGGATACTTAACCGATGAGCTACTTTTCTAAAAAAAAATTTATTTTTGTAAGTTTATTTATTTTTGAGAGAGAGAGGGGATTTCTGACCCTTTATACTCCTATCTCCCCTTACCTTTTAAAATGTTCCCCTATAGCATTTACCACTGACATAAGGTAAAGATTATTTCTCTGTAGTTTATTGGTTGGATTCTCCATTTCAGTTAAATCTTCATGAGTCTTGGAGACACTTATTTTTGTGTTTTCTTTTCACTAGTCTATCTCCCCTGCTTGGAACAGTGTCTGGCACATGGTAAGTACTTGATAAGCATTTGTGAATTAATGAATGAATAAATGAATCACTTATTTTGCGCTGTTTGATTAAAAAATATAATGACCTTAGAACTCCTTTTTGGTAAGCCATACATTCTGGAACTCTATCTCATTCTGTCTCAAAATTGTTATTTTTTTTTTTTTAATTCTTCCTGAGTGAATTCTGCCTCCTCTAAAAATCACTAGCCCATTAAATTCAGGGCCTCCTTTCTGTTCTCCAACTGCTTCAGACTCTAAATAGCTCTTAATAGATCTTCAAAGAAATGCTGCCTGGTTTAAAATGAGTTGCTTCAAAATGTTGGGGAAAATGAATTGCTGTGTCCCCCCCTCCCGCCCCGTATCACTCCATTTTCTGCAGGAAGCACAGATTAAAGAGGGAAGTAACTTCCGTATAATGTCATTAATATAAACATCTGACTGAGGTGAGGGAAAGAAGCAAAGGGACACATTTATAGAAAATTGAAGGAGACCGCATTTGAAGAATCGGTACAAGCATAATAATGAGAAAGTACCAAAGAGATAATCCTTAAAACCTTGTCACAACTTTGTTTCTTCCTAATTGTTGAGAGCCTCAACAACCCACAATGCACAGCAGCCAACCTGAAAGACATCACCTACGCACCCCACCGTTTGTTTCTCATATCTGTAATGAGCTTCCTTTCCTATCTTAACTCCCTATAATTTTTTCAGTTACAGCGTTTTTTTTTTAAAAAGGTCAAATTCAAGTACTATCTCCTCTACTGAATTTCCTTTATTCTCCCATTCACAAGTTTACCCTTGTTATTTCATAGCACCTAATCTTTATGCTTATTACACTATTTAACAAATGTTTCCTGCCATTATGTTTATATTCGCATTTTATCTGATCTATCAGAGTGTCAGCTCTTTTGGACAAAGACTATGTTGATTTATTATATAATCTTCAGGAATGAGTCACCAATTTCACAGAACAGGTACTGAATGTATGTATTTGCGTAGGTGGGTGGATGGATAGTAGATAAATGATCAATAGATGACTGATGGATAGACTATATACTTGAAAACAGCAAAACCTTAAATCCAAACATACATAGTTTGACTGCCAAGTCCTGGATTCTTAGTTAATAGTAGTTTTATAGCGTGTCCAAACGAAAGTCAAAATATTTCCTTAAAAGCAAACTTTAATTAAAATGAACTATATGTAATAATAGGAAACTTTTAGGGCATTAAGTTTCCTGAAAAATTGTACAGCCATTATTTGAAAGTTTCTTGAGAACCTAAAATAATTAAGGGATGTGAAAAAGGCACTTTTCTGACATCATTGCTTTTCTGCTATCTTTAACTGCAACTCTAGATTAAGAAATATTTTTAAATGCTTATTTTTGGATATGGTGAAGACAGAAAGAGACAAAAAACATGAAATACTTTGTTTCATTTACTAATTCGATTAAAACAAATACAGGACTATGTGCCACGCATTGTTGAAAATTATCACTTAAATTAATATTGTATTTATAATTTGAGTCACTAAAAACTTACATTCTAAAACTAATCTGATGAGAAACAAAAAACAACCCACCTATCAAGTGTGGATCTTTTACATTCAGTCTTTTACATTGAAAACATCAATAATTATATTACAACCTTTTCAATTTCCTATTAGTACATGTACCTCTGTTCTAATGTAGATGAAAATGTGCAAATGTTCTCATTTGAGTGGCTCCCCTATTTAATCTCCTATTTACCTATAAATAGTGTTATGTTTCCTAACTACTTCTAAATAGGTTAAATCTTAAAACATATCCACCATCTGTTAACCCAGCCAAAAAATATGCCTATGAAAAATAAGAATGCAGCATTGAATAAAATTATAATGAAAAACAAGACTTTTTTGGGGGGAGGTCACAAGAGGGGAGAAGGATCACCAAAAAGTCAAATGAACTAAAACTAAAATGAAGCCTGAGAGAGCACTTGAGAAGGGCTTTATACAATGGTTCAATCCATCCGAGCCAGAAAATCTTGAATAGTCCATTAACTGTGGGTCTTTCTATCCTCATTACTATAGGAAGGTATCCTAGGATATAAGAAGAAAGGGATTCACTTAGCTAAGTCAGCAATGCACAGATGCGCTTCTTAATACATCAACTCACAGAATGGTTATGACCCAAATGGGACAGCATCAAGTTTTAAAATCATACTCTACTGAGCCTTTAGTAACGATTGTTCCTTCTATTCTAAGACACTGTCATTCTGCCATTCTTTACCATTTCAATACACTAACATTTGCCTATCTCTCTCATACATGAATCACATTTTCCTGTAAATTGTTTTATTTATTCCATTTGTCAATCTTGTTTTAATGCGAAGATAGAAATATGAATAACGTACTATATGCTTCTTCCAGGAACTCATGGTATCAGAGGATGCTAACCGTGTTTGTGTGTACAGAGTGATAAATGCAAACACAAACGAATATACATTGTACAAAGGTGAGATAGAGGAAGTGTGAATACGCATGTGGGAGGTATTGTCTGCAAAGATTTCCTAAACAATGTAATGCTTCACTTGAATGCTGACTGTATCTTTTTTTCCTTAAGTAGAAGGGCTAGAAGATATTCTGGAAAGAGGTAAAAAAAAAAAAAAAAACCCAAGTAGTACAAAAATAGGAAAGTATAAAGCAAACTTTACCTATAGGTAAGTTGGGGAAAAATCAGATTTCATGAAGTATAAGTGACGTGTAAGCACCAGGACTGTGGTAAATGGTTTTGGGAGCTGGAGGTTAAATCACAAAAAGCTTCAGCTGTCATGATGACAGGGGTTGACGTCTTCTCCTGCACTTAAGAGATAAAGACTAGACTTCAGTTTTAGGGCATTTTGGCAGTAGGATGAATTATGGATGATTTCTCAGTAAGGAAATGGCAATGGGAATAGGAAGTAACAGAAAGCAATTGAAAGTAATAGAGATTTGCTGAATGGTCAGCTATGGAGTAAGGATTCATGTAAGATGGTTCTTAGTTTCCTTCTTTGAGAGCAAGAAAGAATCTACATATCTTCCACCAAGAGAGTTCATATGGGGTGAGAAAATATTGGAAAAGGCATTTCTTTACTTTGGACATTTGGAATCTGTGGGACATCCATATGACAATCCACGTGGACATGCAAGGTTTTTTATTTGTATTTTAAAAATCTTTCATTTCACAGGTAAAAGAATAATTAAAGCCTAAGGGTTCTAAGTATTGAAAGCAATGTTGCCTTTTGTGTAGGCATCTTAAATACGAAAGTTTGTATCTACCTTTTTCAGAGTTTTTATTGTTTAAGCTTTGCATGTATATAACTATTAAACATAAACCTCCTCATGCAAATCCAGTTGGGATATCCAACTTTACAATATCTTTCTTTTCCTGTCACCTCCAGACCATTGTAAATAGAAGTTTCTTTCAGTTTCTTCATCCTCGTTAGTGATCATCATTTTAAAAAAAAGTCTCTCAAATAATTCAGCTGAGTGTTAGCACAAAAATATTTTTTATTTTAGGGAAGAGCACTAATTTCTGGTTTCCTGTAAAGACAAAAAACACTGAGGTCATTTTTTTCAGGATACTTAATTTATCCATCTGAATAGCACTATAAGAGAAATGCTTGAATAGATCTGAAACCTGGAAGGGAGGTATGGATTTGGGATATCGATGAAGGTAGGGTCAGGTTCACAAACACTTTTGCAGGCAGATGAAGGCAGTAATGAATATTGAATTAGCCATAGGCAAGTCGGCAAGAAAATACAGAGATGTGATGAGAAAAGCCCCCAGAATAATAAAATGCTGGTATCATTACATGTTTCTTAAATAATTTTTATATGACAATAAGAACAAAAGATAAAACTACCCACTATGTGTGCAACTAGATGTTATGAATATCAATGTCATTTGATGAACAAGAAAACTGTTTGCTTTTATTGAACCCTTTTGGTGAGGTGTGCTATTCTTTTATAAGTTTGGGTTCAGTTTTCTTTTGCATTCTAATATTCCTCTTCCTTGTGGATGTATGATTCTGAGTTTGATATGTGGGAGAAGAATCATGCAGATGTCGAGAATTCTTATCTCCTCTCCCAGTAGGTTTGTTTTTAATTCACTCTCCCACACTTGTACCTCCACCCTCCTTAATAAAAATGAAATCCCTTCTTATTCATTAGCATTTTAATAGAAAGAGAAGACTACAGTAATAGTATATGCTATGTCCATATGCTTTGTTAAATAGGACAGAGCATTCTGTAATTCCCAGAAGAAAAGTTCCATGCAGGCTAAATACAGCATTTTAATTGTATCAGTACTAGACAGTGTATTATTTTCTTTCCACATAACAATTATGGTAAAAGAACCCAAATGTCTAAAAATAGCATTTGGTGATTTTGTCTATGCTGTGGGGGTATGTGGATTTCCAAAATTCTTTGAAATATTATCAGGCACAACCAAAATAAATATATTTTAAGCCTAATGAAATCCTAATGTGAAAAAGCTATTTCAGCTTTTTGTCAGGCTACACAGGGCTGTATCAGGTACCCCAGCAATGTTCCAAATGTATTACCTTGGAAATGTTACTATATTAACAGTGTCTCAAAATCTGTCTTTTTACCTGAAAAGTACATTTAGTGGAAGCTTCTTGTCAAACACATATAGTACACAACGGCCACCATGAGTCTAAGAAATTGCTAGATCCGATATGTCCAGTGGTTCTCTACATTTCATGCTGTGGCACTGATGCTCAATCAGCTTTGGAATGGATGACTCACCAGGGAAAAGATAAAGAACTAATGGATCACTTGTCATCATGTGTCAACATTTTTAATATAAAGAGATAAGAAGAGCAAAACAAAATAATTGGTCTTTATTTTTTCCTTTGATTAAATGCTGTAAGAATCTTTGAACCATATTATGCAATTTCTGTATCATCTTTTTGTTCTCTTTTCAGAGATGAATTGTTCCCATGGGCTGTATAAAATGTATGTTCTTTAGGATGCTATATATTAGGAGGATATGTCTGTACCAAAATAATATCAAGGCTCCAGATTCTGTAGAGAGTGAATATTTAACACATATTTAGTGACCAAATGGTCATGATAGCTCAATCGACTATGGCAAAGAAAAAAGATCCCTAGAAAAGGCAAACTTGGAAACACCCCACTTCTGTATCTTATGTTATTTTGTGTTAATTTTTTAATTGGTAATGGATCCTTATGGTTCCTATGATTATGAATAGTTGTGGAGAAGGATCAAGGAAGGTGAGGAGGGCTCCTTTATAAAAAAATTGTGAAGTTGTTGTTGTTGTTGTTGTTGTTATTCTTTGAATCAAGCTTGAAAAGTGAAAAGCTTGGCTTTTGTTGTTTTGGTTCTTTTTGAGAGAGATTTTGTGTGAGGGAGGAGCAGAGCGAGAGGGAGAGAGAAACCCATGCAGACTCAGCACCATCAGCACAGAGACCGACGAGGGGCTCGATCCCACAAACCACAAGATGATCACCTGAGCAGAAACCAAGAGCCAGAAGCTCAAATGACTAAACCAGCCAGGTGCCCCGACAAGCTTGGTTCTTTGAGGAGTCTGGACGTCATGTGCTCAACAACGATAACAAAACCAAAAACCAAGATTGTCCAATCAGAGTCATTGCTGTCTGATGAATGTTATCCACAGACAGGGAAGGTGGTTTGGGAAAAGTAAGCAAGAAGCATTACAGCAGGTATGCTGAGATGTGAGAAGAATATACACATGCTCCAGCAGGTTGGCTAAGAGATCTGTGATGCTTCAAATTAAATCTTAAGGAGCACCAGGGCACCAGGAGTTACGAGAGTAAGGTCAAATGCAGGTCTCCAACTAACTGCCAGTCATATTCTGTCAACTCGGGGCTGACATTAGAAAGCTTCAGCAGGTCTTCAGGGACACACATAGCATCATTCTGCTCTGACCCCAAACTTTCTGTATCTCCAGTGTGATCATGGTCCCTGTATAGAAACTGTCACTACACCTTCCAGAATAGCTTCCTTACCCAGGTGGGTTCAACACCCTCCCGGTTCCCACCTCCCTAACTTCTGCTTTCTCCGTACACTGGGTCCCTGCCAGCTAACCTCTCCCACTTGTCCCAGGTCTCTGTTCACTGGTCCCTCTCTTTCTGCCTTCAAACTCTGTCTCTTTACTTGTTTTTTTTTTTTTTTGGTTTTTTTGTTTTTTTTTTCTCTACACCAGCACTGAAGATAACATATTTGGACTACAAACTCCCCTCAAGCTCTTGTTCTTTATCCATTCACAGCTACTTTTGAAATAATTGCCTTCACTCCATCTTGTTACGCTGCACCCCATCATCACTCTGTGTAGCATGGCTCTGCCACCACAGATCACTGGATTCCTTCTTTCCAAGGACCTTGTTCCTCCATATGATGAACATTTTAAACTTTTCCCTTTCTTTTCTTTCAACAATATTCAACATGTTGGATGACTCTTTGCCTTGAAATAGTTTCTTTCCTGAACAACTATGATAGTACCTGCTTTTAGTTTTCTTTATAATCCTCTCCTGCCATTCTCTCTGAAATCCTTGTGTTGGGGCGCCTGGGTGGCTCAGTCAGTTAAGCATCTGACTCTGGCTCAGGTCATGATCTTACAGTTCTCATGGGTTCGAGCCCTACATTACTCTCTGTGCTAATAGCTCAGAACCTGGAGCCTGCTTTGAATTCTCTCTCTCTCTCTCTCTCTCTCTCTTTGCCACTTCCCTGCTCACACTCTTTCCCTCCCTCTGTCTCTCTCTCAAAAATAAATAAACATTTAAAAAAACTTTTAAATTAAAAAAAAAAAAACCTGTGTTGGCTTTGATTTTTCCCGGATACATTTTAGCAGCTGCGGTGAGAAATGCTTTAAAATAATAAATTTCATATGTTCAAAGTGTACTATTCAATAACTTTTGATGTATGTACACATCAGTAACACATCTCTATGATCAAGACAATGCCCACATCCATTATCCTAAAAGTGTCCTGATGCCTCTTTGGGGTTTTTGTGTTGCTGTTATTTTAAAAAATTTTTAAATGTCTATATATTTTTGAGAGAGACAGACAGACAGAGTGCAAGCAGAGAGAGAGGGAGACACATAATCTGAAGCAGAGTCCAGGCTCTGAGCTGTCAGCACAGAGCCCAACGTGGAACTTAAACTCTCGAAACACAAGATCATGACCTGAGCTGAAGTCAATCACTTCACCAACTGAGGCACCCAGGTGCCCCTCCTGTTGCCTCTTTGTAATCCTTCTCTGCAGCCCCTCTTTGCTACCTCTTAGTCTCTGGCAACTGTTAATCTGCATGTGGTCCCTATAGTCTAGTTTGACTTTTCTATATTTTTTTAATAAATGGAATAATATAGTATGTTCTTTTTGTCATCTGGCAGCATTCAAACAGCATAATTATTTTGAAATTCATCCATATTGTTGCATGTGTCAATAATTCATTCTTCTTGCTATAAGTACCACAATTTGTTTATGCTTTTATCAAGTTGAATGACATTTTTGTTTCCAGTTTTTGCTTATTGCAACTAAAGCTGCTAAGAATATTTCAGTACAAGTCTCTATGTGAATATATACTTTCATTTCTCCTGTGACAATACCAAGAATAGAAATGGCTGAGTCATATGTTAGTTGTATGGTTAAGTTTTCAAAGAAGTTGCCGAGCAACTTTTTCAAAGTTGTGACACTGCTTAAAACTCCACCAGGAGTATATCTACATCGCTTTGCTCCATATTCATGCTAACAGTGGGGCAATAAACTGAGAGGAGATAAATTGGTAACTGTCATTGCTACCCCTTTGTCATATTTCCATATGCACTCTTCCATATCCACTTTAACTCCCTTGTGAAAGGAAACAGCCAAACAAATTATTCCCTCTAGAAGATACGTATACACTTCTCAGAAGTGAAGAAGTTCTCGCTCTTCCCCAGAATAAGAAGACAAACAGTCCCAAGAGATTTTGTTTCTAATGCAGACAATATTAATTACTCCCCAAATTTAGTCGCCTACTAAATATTCTGTTACCAAAAGACTAAATTGTAAAGCTAAACTCTAATAACTTAAGCAGAATTCTAAAAAAAAAAAAAAAAAAAAAAAGGAAATGGGAGGGAGAAATAAAATGATTTATGGGCACAAATAACCAAGGGCATACAACAAGCATTGGGAAAATACGCAAAGTACCTACAGTCCCCATTTCTCCCGTTTGTTTGAAAATCATAGTTGATCTATATGGCTTTCTTCTTTAACTACTCATTCAATAATTCCCTTGCCTCCAGCCAGAATCTCATCTCCTCTGCTTCCCTTGGCAGTTATTCACTCCCAAATGTATATTCATTCCACTAGTGGTTGGAATCCTGAGTCACCCTGCCTTTTCTGGTTACTGTAGTTTTCTATCAGTTTTTACTACTGCCATGCTGGTGCTGAGGGGCACTCCAGAGAACACCCTTGGTTCCCCGTACACAGTCTTTGTGACCTTCATGTGTAGCATCAACCTTGACCTCCTCTTGGTTATTAGGACCAATCATTCCAACTAGAAGATTATCTCTTGTTTTACCCTTTAAGTTCAATGACATAAGGAGTCTAAAATGACCAGATGAAGGTTTCAAATTCTGATTTAGTTAAACTGTTGTTAATTTCCCAGTTGGAAGCATTTTCCTCTTGGAAACTAAGATCTTCAAGCCAGCAGAGTTCACAGGTGCCAGAGTACAAAGTGAAAATCTGCACGAGTAATTATTTGTAATAGTGAGAGTAGCCACTCCCACTTCCTAAGCTTGATTCCTGGACCCATGTATTCTGGCCTTGGGGGGAGTAACACCATAAAATAACCTTTGATTCAAAGCTATTTTATGCTATATCTTATCCTATAAGATAGAACTCCATACCTTCAGTGCATCATTCCTTAGGTATGGCCATAAGTGTGTCTTTAATAAGTCATTCTAGCAATCATTTAGAGAAGCCACATCCTTGTGATGGAGTATATAATAAGCTGGTTGATTTGTGGACATGAGCTTATGACAAGACTTCCTTCACTTGAAGTAACTTCTTTGACAAAATGCTATATGGAATTCCATGATGTTAAATAAGTCATTCTGTGACTGTATGGAAGAACCATTATGAGAGGGAAGGATGAATCCATATGTAGAATATGTGTCTACTCCATTGAGGTCAAATCTGTGCCCTCTCCATAATGGAAGAAGTAAAATATAATTAATCCTCCACCACATGGTAGGCTTGCTTTCTCCCCTTTACCCTTATGCAATTGTACCATTTCAGGGATTCAGTGTTGGTTTCTGCTATTGACAGATTAGTCACTTGACAATAGCAGTATTCTTGGTAAGGAGAATCCCATGTTAAGACCATGCATAGCATCTCTCCATACTATTGTGACCACTTTGTCTATGGGCCTGCTGTGCAAGAAATGGAGTAAGTACACAAAAAACCTGATTGTCTTCTAAAGATCTGTGTTGTTTTGTCCACTGATTATTATTTTCTCCACTCTGATAATTAACAGTTTTCTCTGTATTGCCTACACGTTGGGAAGACACAGATAATTTTATAATCTGAGTTTATTCTAAAAGGCCCATCCATACACTTCTTTTCCATACTTACTTTTCACCAGTCTTCCGATCTTATTTCTTCCAAGAACATGGCTACCTACTCAAACAATTATCAACTTCCCATAAATCTGTCTTCTTATCAACTTCCCATAAATCCATCTTTTTGACCAATTCCTGCCTAATACATAGAAGACAACAGATTTACTGCTCAAAGTTCTGCTGGTGGGGAAAATTATTTCCTCAACATTTAT
>NW_027529638.1:4896652-4957708 GCF_008692635.1 Crocuta crocuta | reverse complement strand
ACAACATTCCATTGTGGGGTGGTAAGCGTGCCTATCATGTAATACATTTTTATTTTATTTATTTTTTAAATATTTTTTTATTTATTTCTAGGATAGAGAGAGACAGCGTGAGCAGGGGAGGGTCAGAGAGAGAGGGAGTGACAGACTCTGAAACAGGCTCCAGGCTCTGAGCTGGCAGTCAGCACAGAGCCCGATGCGGGGCTCGAACCCACGAACCGCAAGATCATGACCTAAGCGAAAGTCGGACGCTTAACCGACTAAGCCACCCAGGCGCCCCCATGTAATACATTTTTAAAGCAGGTTCAAGTTTTATTGTTCCTCAGTTAGTTCATAAGGAATTCTCCGAAAGTCCAAACACTCGGCCTGAGGGAGAGAAGACAATGCAGCAAGGGTTGACGTCAAAGGAGTCAGAGTCACCTATTCAGGCAGCTAAACTTGTGCCTTGCTTGCCAGGTACAATCAACATAACGGTGCCAATATATTAGACCAGTTTGATGGTTTATGGAATGTCAAGATGATCGAGATATAAGCAGACAATACTACAGCAAAGAGCAGCAGAGTTGTTTAATACCTTTGGTGCATTACTGTGAATTATACTGTTGGCCGTGGCAGGTAAAAGTAAACAGTTTTTAATCATACTTAAAAATTGGTATGGAGAAAAGACATGGGCCAGGTCAATGGTGACACACCAAGTACAAGGGACTATATTAATTTGCTCCAGTAAAGTTACTGCATCTGGTACAGCAGCCACAATTGGAGTTGCCACTTAACTGAGTTTATAATATTTCAGTCATTCTCCATTTGATTTCTTCACAGGTAAACCTAGTATATTAAATGAGAATATCACCATTCCTGCTTCTTTCAAGTCTTCATGGTGGCATTTATTTTTTCAGTCCTGCATGACCATGGTCCTGCTTCTGGTTTACTGTCTTATCTTCCCAGGAAGTTCCAAATGCTTCTACTTAGCCCTTTTCACCAGAAGGGCCCCTCGCCACATGGGTTCAAGAGCTAATGTGGACATTGTACCAGTTGTTATTTGTCTATTCCACTTAAATATTCAGGAGCTAGGGAAATAACTACATGGTGTCTACAAATCTACTGGGACCTCTGATTCATACTAAGACTTTGCCTGACCAACATAGACCCTTATTTTGATTGATGGACCACAGTGGCATTGCAAGTCACCAAGAGTTAGCCTCAGTTTAGAGCCAGTGTCAACCAATCCCTGAAAGATCTTCATGCTTCTTTTCCCCAATACAAAGTCACCTTAGCACATGGGTGAAGATATCTTTGGGGAAGGCTTGGAGGAAGATTTATAGTGTGTATTTGTACAATATAGTGCTGAACTACCACTATAGCCACCCACAAGGGGACCAGAACTTTTGCCATCAAGGGAGTCTCTGTCTGTGAATGAACTTAGGTCTGGAAACTAGGTGAAAAGCCAGATTTTTCTACTTTGGCAATTCGAGTCAGTTTCCTGATGATGGGACTTAGAGTTTTTCTTATCATGTAAATCAAACAATATCCTAATAGGCTGTCCATTTATATAATTCCTAGAGACATTGTGATCAATTAGCCACCACTAAAGATCTCTGCAGGTCGGTGCATTTTAATTACTGGTACATCCCTGTTTCTCTTTATGGTTGGTGTGACCACCTTGCCTTTGATGACTAAGTGCTGCTGCTTGACATCTGCTATTCTGTGATTCTATCATTCTTTTTTCGAAATCAGGGAGCCCATTTGAATGGTGGCATCCTCTTTAGTCAGTAACAGCTGGCCTACAATGGAGAGGGACCACAGAGCTTTCAGAAATGTTCTGTCACTATTGTATTTATCAATGCCTTAGTAATGAGAGATTTTCTAGGTCTTCTTGTGGATCATAGCTCTGATATGGGTGTGCAGTTTATACCTTATAGATCTAGTCCAACATTCCTATCTTCCTGAGCCTTTAGAGCCTCTTCTCACTTCCTATCAGGGGAGCTCTGGTGTCTGTTGCACTAAATGAATGCTATGATTGGGTTCATAACCACTCAAATAAGCAAGGAAGTGGCTAGAGCCATGTCCAGATGCACAAACTTTAATGCATTAAATCTGGAATCTCTGTTAATCGTACCCTTATCAATGAATTCAGCCCAATGTTGTGTTATATTCTGCCCTCTTTTGTCTAACACTCTTAACATCTATTTGAACATTCTCAGATGTCTGCTCATGTGTATATTATCAAGGTCTTAAAAGCCTTTCAAAGTATAAGCTGTTTCCTTTTCTTCCTGGAGTGTGCAGGAATGGAGTGCCTCTCCTACTAGAGTACAGTTATGGGCATAGTGGCAAACTGCATGCTTTCAGTGAGTCTTGAGGAAAATGAACTTTCCTTTTATGGTTATAAAAGAGTCTTCAACATAAGGAAGTCTAGTCTCCTTGGCCCTTTGGTGGACAGTTTCTTCTACTTCTAAGGGATCTCAGAATATCAGTTTCAAGATTCAAGATTATCAGTTTCATCTCAATTCAATGAGATGTCCCCACGTCTAGGTTTAGAACTTAATTCCTTCCTGGTATATGCCTTCATTGTTACATGAGAAACTAAGAGAGACTGAATTCAACTGTTATTATAATGCAACAATTCCCATGATTAAAAAATTATGCTTGAGGGGTGCTTGGGTGGCTCAGTCAGTTAAGCACCCTACTTCAGCTCAGGTTATGATCTCAGGTTTGTGAGTTCGAGCCATGCATCAGGCTCTGTGTTGACAGCTCAGAGCTTGGAACCCACTTTTGATTCTGGTCTCTTTCTTTCTCTGCCCTTCGCCCACTCACGCTGTGTGTGTGTGTGTGTGTGTGTGTGTGTGTGTGTGTGTCTCAAAAATAAACATTAAAGAATTGTGTTTGATTTTCAGCAATATTAGCTCTGTGGGTGCTAGAAATAAGGTATTCTTTTGGGGCTGTCATGGAAGCTGTCTGCTTATCACAGTCACAATTGAAGTGATACTATGCCACTTCAGGAATAACTTAAGAATCTCCCAGCAGGATGCTTTTATTTCTTCCCTCCTGGCCTTGGTTATTCTTGCCATACATTTTATTTCCACATAGATTATACAGCAGATATTGTTATCTATGTGTTAAAAATCCACATAGATTATACAGCAGATATTTTTATCAACAGTATGGTTGTTATTTTCATGTTAAACAATAAGTTATATTTTCAAGAAGTTTAAATTAAAAATTAGTCTTTATATTTATGCCCATAACCACCATTTCCAGTTGTCTTCATTTCTTATATCCACATTTTCATCTGATGTCATTTTCCTTCTTCTTCATTGAATGAAGGACTTTATTCAAATTTTTTGGTAGTGCTGGTTGGCTGCTAATGAATTCTCTGAGCTTTTGTATGTATGAAAATATATTTCTTGTTCTATTTTGAAAATGTTTTCCCTGGGTATAGATTTACAGATTGTCAGAGTTTGCTGTATTTTGTTTTTATGTTCTCTTAGCATAGTGGGTTTCCAATCAGAAACAATTCAATGCCCTGTGTTTTTTGGCCTACGTTATTTCTAATTAGAAATCTCCTATAATTCTTATCTTTGTCGTATGTGTGTGTAATCTCTCATGCTTCTATCGATATTTTTTAAATGATTTACCAATTATTTTGAGCACCTTTATTACAATGTCCCTTGGTGTAATTTTCCTCATGATTCTTGGGCTTGGATTTTGTTGAGATCTTAGTATCTGTGGGTTAATAGTTTGCATCCATTTTGGAAAGAGTCCATCCATTGTTTCTTCTCCCTTTTTTAATTGTTCTCTTTCCCTTAGAGGACTCCAATTATATTTATATTAGTTCACTTGAGTTTCTCCTGAAATTCACTGATGCTTTACTTTTCTTTTTTTTCCAGTTTGTGTTTTACATGAGATATTTTCTAGTGCTGTGTGTCCAGGTTCGCTCATCTTTTCTTCAAGAAAGTCTTATCTGCCATTAGTCACATCTTTGTGTATTCTTCATCCCAGACATTTTATTTTCACATCTAAAAATCCAACCTGCATTTTTTATATCCTCTTATGTCTCAAATTGTTCAACATTTTCTCTAATTCTTCAACATCTATAGAAGATCATAACATCATCTGCTCACCAAATCCTTTATGGCTTCATCTTCAATCACTTTCCCATTTGTTCACTTAGTAATATTTGGAATGCATTTATACTAAAATAATTATTTAGTTCATTAAAAATTGAAATCCAAATTTAACTGAACATTCTATATTTTATCTGGCATTCCTAAGAGCAAACTTCACCTCATGACATTTTCTAACTTTTTTCTAATTTAATGTTTATTTCTTTTTGAGAGAGAGAAACAGAGTGTGAGAAGGAGAGGGGCAGAGAGAGTAAGACACAAAATCCGAAGCAGGCTTCAGGCTCTGAGATGTCAGCACAGAGCCCAACGTGGGGCTTGAACTCACAAGCTATGAGACCAAAACCTGACCCAAAGTCAGACACCCAACTGATTGAGCCACCCAGGTGCCCCCATTTTCTCACTTCTTTACTGACTTTACTTACCTATTTAGCATTGATTACAAATAGACATCCTATGTACCTCTTTTATCCATTGGCTAATAATTTGTATTCTTCCTCCAGAAGGGAAGTTTTGTGAGGGTAAATATATCTGTTTTTCCCACTGCTGTTCTTCTTACAACAATGCTAATGCAAAATTGGAATTTTCTTAATATTGGCTGAATGAATAAATGAATGAATGAATAAACAAGTATTTGTTTAATTAACTGATCAGTTAATTAATCTTGAATGAAATTTTTTTCCAAAAGGTAAAATGACAGAGGAGAGGAGACAGAAGAAAGTGAAACAGAGGTTGTATAAATCACAGTGTGTGTGTGGTTTTTTTTTTTTTTACATCATCTTCCACTTTCCTGATTACATTTCAGAAAATATTATTTAGAAGTGGACAGTGATATATTTTGTGGTTTCCCTGGCCACTTAGCTTTTGAGCTAAATGTCCTACCAGAAACTGCCATATAATGAAATGAACCATTTGCTCCACATTTCGTTTATTTTTGTCCTCCAAGATGTACTTTTTCTGACTTATTCTGTGAATTGCTTTTCTTTTTCTTATCCCAGAAGAACTTTAAAGAACTTGACTGCTTCATCTTCTGAATCAAATTGAAGGGTGGCTGGAAGGACAGTTTTGTACACAAAGCAAAGTGTGATGTTTTAATTTTCTTTCCCTTGTTCCTGTGAAAGTCAATTCTGTAAATCCTGCTATCCAGGTAATGAGACTTGTGGGCTTGGGTTACGCTTAAGGATTCCACAAAGAGAATAATATATTACAGTTTCTCTCTCTAGTTCCTAAATGTTGGCATTGGTACTACGAGGCAGCATAAAGATATCAATCATCAAAAAGCTTATCGACTGTTCAAAATAGTTCTATCAATATCTAATTTGCTGTCTGATCTAATGCACAGTCAGCCAGTGCAATGCCAACATCCTGGCTCTGTCTCTAAGGATATGTCATCCTTCCTCTATAGACAAGGAGAAAGCCTTAATGTTATCCTTGGACCCTACGCACAGAGAGTTCCTCTTTATGTACTAGAAGGTAAAACATTTTTTATAATATCAACTTTTCTGTTCTTGTTGCTCTACAATCTATACCTTAAGAGTTTAAAATGATTCAGAGCACTTGTCCCAAGTTTCACATTAAAAATAATCAGGTGTTTTTAGGGGTGTCTGGGTGGTTCAGTCGGTTGAACATTTGACTTTGGCTCAGGTCATGATTTCACAGTTCATGAGTTTGAGCCCTTGTTGGGCTCTATGGTGACAGCTCAGAGTGTGGAGCCTCTTTGGATTCTGTGTCTCCCTCTCTCTCTTTGTCTCTCCTTGGCTTGTGCTCTCTCTTTCTCTCTCTCTCTCAAAAATAAATAAACTTAAAAAAATTAAAATGTAATGATCAGTCATTTATAAAGCATCCTATAAAATTGTTATGACTGAATTCATGAATAACAAACCCTGGCTTAGCATTCATTATAAAATCATGTACATTTACAATAATGTATCTAACTCTCTCTTTGTAGTTGTGACTTTCAGCGTGAAATGGCTCCTCAAAGGGAAAATTTTGGGAAAAGTCGAAAGTAGCTTCTATTCTTCCCAGTGTTCATATCTGATTTCAAATCCTTCTCCTATATCCTCTTCTGGTTTTTCTGCATTTGGATAGCCACATTCTGTTTCTTCCATGTGCAGAGGAAACTCTACCCAAAATACAGTTAGGAGTAACTTACATTTTAGTGGAAAGAGTCTTGTACTGCACATAAATAGCTCAGCATACTGAAAGGACAGCTCAGTCACTTATTGATTCTCGTTCACCAAGTACTTATTGATCATTGATATATGGTTCAAGCCTTATGTTAATCACCATGGAGAAAACAACCAAGCAACATAGATCTGATCCTGTGTTCATGAAGTCTTCGGTCTAATGGAAGACATGCCCAAAAGTTCATAGTTTCACAATTAATCTGAGCTTGCCACATCTTTTTTTTTCTTTAATGTTTTATTTACTTCTGAAAGAGAGAGGGAGGGAGAGAGAGATAGTGGCCGTGTGAGCAGGGGAGGTTCAGAGAGAGAAGGGGATACAGAATCTGAAACAGACTCCAAGTTCTGAGTTAGCTGTCCACACAGAGCCCAACGTGGGGCTCGAACCCACGAACTGCAGAGGTCATGACATGAGCCAAAGTCGGACGCTTAACTGACTGAGCCACCCAGGTGCCCCCACATCTTTTTTTTTAATATTTGTTTTTTTTTGTTTTGTTTTGTTTTTTGAGAGACAGAGAGAGACAGAGCATGAGCAGAGGAGAGGAGAGAGGAAGAGAGAGGGGGAGACACAGAATCCAAAGCAGGCTCCCAGCTCTGAGCTGTCAGCACGGAGCCCGATGCGGGGCTCGAACCCACGAACTTCAAGATCATGACCTGAGCCAAAGTCATATGCTTACCAACTGAGCCACCCAGGCGCCCCTTGCCACATCTTTTTTTATATGCATCCCATTTTCTCCTGTTGCTGGACATACTTTAGAAAGTGTTTAGGATTTTAGAAGCCAAGTTTGGGAGCATGTTAAATCTTCCAAGACTCTTAACTATGTGAGCACTGAAGGAAAATGTAGAAGATTTAATTCCTTTTTCTCCAACCTCCTTGTTTATTTTTCATTCTCTTCATTCCTCTCCAGTGAAAGAGCAGAGCATGAGCATTATCGATACACTACAAAACCTGGAGGCAAAGTTACCTCTTAGCCATCTCTATGTAAATCATCCTGCAGTAGAATTAGAGCTGAACAAAACCTGGGAGAGAACAAAGCTAATGGGAAGGGGATTTTCTTTCCTGCACTGTTAGAAAGAAATGTAGTCATTATTTAAAGTATTCTTCAATTCCCGGTTCCTTCCCTCAGTGATAACAAGAACATTTGCTTCTTGGCTGGCACCAGTGCATTTCAGAAACCTTATCAGAAGGGATATACATATATCATAGGCGGACACCCAGGCTATCAGTAGAAAGGATTATGGCACAAATATGACATTTAAATACTGACTAAAATAGCATACTTCCTGCCGAAACTCAGAAAATATAGATCTAAGATCCCCAGGGTAGTTTGGAGGGCAGTTACATTTAATAAAAGCCTGACCTTTCTAAAGTAGGAAAATGAGAAGGCCCTTAGGGACTGTCAGTTCAGAGGGAAGATTCCTCGTGGGGAGAACTCAGCATTAGCAGTTTCCGGATACAGACCTCCAAGTAGAACGCTGGCCATTATGGCATGAAAGTTGCTATGCTGCTTTACAACTGAAAAACAAAACAAAGCAGACAGCCAAGTATTAGATTAGAGCTCAGTGAGTTTGCTACTGCTGCCTAGGAAAGTCCTCCAGCATTCAGTGGCTTATCACAGAATTCATGTATGCTTTTCTCACGTACTTGAAGGTCAGGTGGGGTTGGCTGATCTAGGTTGAGTCTGGTTCAGGCTGTTTGCCTCCCATCTGTGTGACATTTGTACCCCTCCGGGGGCCAGCAGGCCAGCTGGGGTGTGCCTTTGTCATGGAGATGCCAGAATACCAGAGTACCAGGGAGACCTGCAGGCCTTCCAAATAAGGAGACGGACTGAAGGAGCATGGTCATCTCCAAAGTTGAAGGTCGATAAACTATACCCTTCTTCTTGAGGTGAAGGAACTGAACTAAATAGAAGGAGAAATGAAAAAGTACCAATTGGTGCAATCTTCCTAGGAGCCACCATAAATTCAGTGTTCTATCTCCTCTTAAGAGACCTAAATTGGCCTTTGCTTTATAGCCAAATCACATGAAGAGAGTATTCGTTTTCTATTGCTGCTGTGAAAAATTATGACACATGTAAGGCCTGTCAACAACACAAATTTATTATATAACAATTCTGTAGGATGGAAGTTTGACACAGTCTCACTGGGCTAAAGTTAAGGTGAAGGTTGAGTTGCATTCCTTTTGGAAGCTCCAGGACAGTTTCCTCACCTTTTCTAGTGCTTCTGGGCTGTCTGCATTCCTTGGTTCAAGCCTTTACTCCATCTTTAAAGGCAGCAAATTCAGGCTGAGTCGTTTTCATACCATCATTTCTCTGGTTCTTATCTGCCTCTTTCTTTCCCTTTTAAGGACCCGTATAATAGCACCTATTACTACCTGGATAATCCAGGTAAGTATTGTAATGCCAGTTGATGTGCATCCTTCATTCCATCTGCAGAGAAAAGCAATTCCCTTTTGCCATGTAAACTAGCATATGCACAGGCTCCAAGAATTAAAATGTGGGCAATTTTTTAAAGGGACAAAAAAAATAAATAAAGGGACATTGATCTGCCAACTGACAAGGAAAAATTTCCCATGACACTAGTTAAAGAACGGTAAGAAATGTTTTATCCAAGGGTGCAACTGCAAGGGGATTTTGTAATAGGGAAGAGAGATGGGGCTCAACTCTGAACACAGGGAGGAAAAGTGGGAATTTATAGCCAAAGAATGGGGAAGGGGTGAGCGGAGGGAAACTTACTGAGAACAAACATCAGAGGGTAAGGATAGATTTCTGTCTAAGTCGCCTAACTAGATTGTTGATGAAAATAGGCCAGTGTGATGAGATGTCCCTGGGAGATGGTAGAGCATGAGGAACTCCACTGAATGTCCAGAGCGGGGGAGTCTAGCTAACTTACCTTAGAATTCTGACTAAAACGGGGCCTTGTAAATGGACCAAAAGCCAAAAATCAGGACTTAGTTAAGAAGACGACTCAGAGAAGCCTGACTAGAATTTGTTCAAGATGGGAATCACACTACTTGATATTACTAACAGTTCCTAAGAAACCAAAAGATATATGTTCTTGGATGATGATCAAAAGTGTTTCATATACCACCCTGTGTCCTAGATTATTTCTTAACTAACATTTATTACTATTCTGATTATACAAATAAATTGAGTTCCTAGTGAAATTTTTTTATAAACAGAAATAACTAAGCAGAGTCAAACATCAGCTTGCCAGGTTGGTAGCTACATGTAACACTTGGTATACAGATTACATGTTTATATTCATATGTTTTCATTTCAATCTCATAATCCGTTAATGATGGACTGATAGAATTATTCCTGATGTGATTAGGGAAGGATTAGAAAACAAGCAAATAAGAGGATACACTGAAGTATGGTGTGTGGGAGTAGTGCGGGATGCCTTGGAAAATGTAATCATCTGGAGAAAGCAGAGTCTCTTACTTATTGCAACCATATTTCCAACTTTAAACTCTTGCCTTTGTTTGCCCCTGGCTACCTTCAGTTTTAGCTGAGCAGGGATGTGTATCAGATGGTGTGTGGAGTGCTGTGTTGGACCTTCCATAACAGCAAAATCTAATATGAACTTTACCAGTCTGCCATGTTCCACAGGCCAATATTTTTCACATAATTTGTGCAAAATACCTTTCTTTTTTCTCCCTGTTTTTTAAAAGGTTATTTATTTTTGAGAGAGAGAGAGTGTGTGTGTGTATGCATGCGTGTGTGTGAGTGGGGAAGGAGAGAGAGAGGGAGACACAGAATCCAAAACAAGCTCCAGGCTCTGAGCTGTCAACAGAGTCCAATGCAGGGAACTAACTCAAGAACCCTGAAATCATGACCTGAGTTGAAGACTGGATGTTTAACCGACTGAGCAACCCAGGCTCCTCTCTGCCCATTTTTCTAATTTAGCAATCTAATCCCTCAGAGGAGCGTAAACCAATTGCAGAAATGTAATGGCAGAGCTGTGGTTAGTTATACCAACTGTATCATTAATATGGTATGGAAGAGACAAAGTACATTTTCCCGCAACTAGTTATTATCTCTGGGAGCTTGAGTCTCCGATTCAAATTAACAGAACACAAATGAAAATGATATCTTATTCAGTTTTTTGGCTACACCACTAAACATGATAACTGAAAGATGATATAAATCACTGCTCAGATATTAGAAAGTATAGAACATAACAGCTGAGGTACAGTATTCACGCAGGAGCAATCCTCATTTTAATTATTTTTTTCATATGTATTTTTCAACTTATTCAGATATCTTTTTAGAAATAGTCTTGCCTTTAAGAAATTCATAATCAAATATATCAATTTAACATAACAGAGATATGAACAAAGGGCTCTGAAAGCAAAGAGTAGTTCATTGTCCCTGAAGGGGCCCGATCAAAATGGCTTCACACAACCCTTATTGTCAGGGCTGTGATGAGAACAAAGATTTTCTGGTTCTCAACACGGGCAGTTGTAAGCATTGCTTCCAGAGTACTGCTTTTCAACCTCATAATGTAAGCCTAGTGGATATATGAATCAATAGCACTGAATATATATGCATGTGTAATCTGGATATGATTCTTTTTGAAACAAGATATAAAGAATAGATTCAGGGCCTCACTGCTTGCTGTGACTTTGGCCAAGTCGGTTACTCTCTGAATATCTATCTCTTCCCTCCTCCTCAAAGGGAAGGAACAGAATCAGTGGCTTCCAAAATCTCCTAATTGCTCCTTCATTGCATTTTTTCTGTGATTTGCTCTTTAGTTACCCAACCTGGAATCTAAAACATATTGACAGAGTATTCTCCATGACATTTCTGCACGTCTGGCATCAGCTTTTGTCCCAGACTATTGCTTTAAGGATGTTTGCACAGGAAACAGCCTTGGAAGATAGATATCGTGTCACCTTCTGGAGAAAAGGGTGGATTTATTTCTGGGCAGAATAATGAAGATTATGACTCCCTCTAGGGCAACAGTGAGCAGTTTGCTAGCACCCCTCTTTGGAAGACTATAGCGTCCAGAGCTCAGGGTTCCTCAGCTTTGGCACAGACTCACTGTGTGTGCCGGATTCATCTTGGTCTATATCTGCATCATTTCCATGGGACTTGAGGAGAGAAGGATCCAATGGGATGCTATCTGCTGTGCATTAAGTCCAAGAGTACTTTCCTCTGACCTCGTAGTCATGTTTCCTACCAGTACCTGTGAAACCACGGTAGACTTATCTGTTAACTTGCAAGAAAGGCAAAACTTCATTGGCTTCACAATTTTTGACAAATTCTTGCACATTCCAGAAACTTCTAGAGAGGAAAAATAGCTTTTGTTTAGGGCTATCTATGTCTTTTGACATGCACCTTGTTTAAGAAAGTCTCAGAGCAGTAAGTAATTTCCTTTACCTGGACTTGAGCAATAAAATGTTTGTTATGCTGAAATGCACACAGTCCACAATCTCAGTGATTTACAGGATAGAAATTTATTTCTTGTAAATTTAATATTTAAATGAATGCCTCTTATCTATGAGAGACTAAATGATCATTCCAGGACCCAGATTGATTTCATCTAGGGTTCCCAGCATGTGCTGGGGCACTGTAGTCCTCTGATTTTATCGGGTATGAAAGTCAAGGGTGTTAAGCCATCAACGAAGTTTACTATGGGATCAGACTTAGAAGTGATAAAAATCACATTTACTTGCTTTCTATTGGTCAATACTCAGTCTTATGGCCATATACAACAATAAAGGAGCTGGGAAATATTGTCTGAGTATATGTCAGGGAGATTTAAAATTGGTGACCAGCTAATCTGTCTCTGCCAGAGCTAGGTGAAATTTACCCCCCTATTTCTGAAGTTCAGGACAATTGGCATGTAGAATATCCCTAATATATTATTCATAAGCAGAATTATGTCTCAAACTGCCTACTTCCATTTATAAAAATGATTATTATAACTTCAAATATACCACAATAGAATAATGGTTTTATATTAACATAGCAAAAATGAATTTTTTCCTTCAGATAATATTTTCAAATACTATTAAATTTTTTCCTACCCAAGTTGATGTGAATCAAACCCAGGTAAGTTATAGCATGTGCTCATCAAGCTAGAACCATGGGCTAGAAAAAACAATCACTGAAGAATTGCATGAATGGAGTATAAGAATTCAGGTCAAGAAACCACCAGCTTTTCCAGAGATTAATGCAAGATGCAGTACGCCTGTGATCTAGTGGAGAGGCTAATCCAGTGAATGATAAGGTATTGCTAGAGAAGGAGACTGTTGTCTCATTAGGCAGTGAAGGTATCTCTGCATTCTAGGAGATGAAGTATTACAAGATATCTCAGTGATTGAGATTAAAAACATTGCTTGAGAGATTTTCTGTGATGATCTGAATGCATATTTGTCCCATTGTTGATAGTAGATCATATTTATATTTGTACAGAAACTTTAGAATCTTCCCTGCCTTTTTCCCAAAGATGAGCTCCCCATCATTTATCTCCAGCATCATGGTGCAAACTCTCATTATAGCTCACCCTACAAGTGACACCCTGCCCCCAGCTGTTATCATACCCAGCATCCATGGCTCATAATACTAATGAAATGATTTTGTCCTAAAATGCAAATATTGCTTCATTCTCTTAAGTTAAATCGATTAATGCAGTGAAGAGGAAAGTTTAAGTTTCTTAGTTAAATAGAAGTTCTTTGGAATATGCTCTCTGTCCATCATTCTACTTCACTCTTGTTACTCTCTTGCAAACACTCTTCCTTCTGGTCAAACTATACTATTTGCAGTTTTAAGAACATCATTCTGCTTCAAACTACTGTGCTTTTGGATAAGCTGTTCTGCCTCTCTGAAAAGACCATTCCTCTGTTTTCTATCAGATCATTCTTCATTATCATTTAAATCTTAGCTTAAGCATCTTTTTTTTTTTTTTTCAGGAAAAATTCCACATTACCAAGCCCATTTAGAAATGTGTTTCCTGAATTCCTAAAAGCCTCTGTGCAAAGTAAATACAATATATTTACTGTACTACTATTGTTAGTTTTTGTTTTCTTTCCTCCACTAGGCTTTAATCTGATTGAAAAGGCACCCTTTCTTTACTTAAAAAGGAGGTACACATGGTTCCAAAATTAGAAAGAAAAAATCTCATCCAAAAAGGTATTAATCAGTCATTGTTTGACAATCAAAACTTATTCCTCATAGAATCAATTTTACATACTTCAAAGATGTTCTTTACAAAAGGTGTTTCCTGGAGAATTTAAAGCCTTTAAGAAAGATGTGAAGCATATTTTAAAATACACACTAAAGTTTCTAGAGTTGAACAGTAGTTTTTTTGAATGTGACATTGGACAGAGATTGAGCCATAATTGGAACCCATGAGTTTTTCATAGTTACACTTGAAAGACTTCCAAATTAGTTACACTAAAGGTACAAATTAGAACTGCATGTTAGAGTAAAATAATTAGCTCCTAGTACTGAATTAGGGTATGTTTTCCTCATGACTTCCTAACTACTAGATTCATGGTATTCGACACATACGTTTCTCAGACATGAGACTTTGTGTTTCTTATTATTTAACAAAAAACTTAAGAAATATATTTGTACAAATGCTGACATGAGAAGTGCAATTTTGCAGTATAGTGTGCCCTTGGGGGCTGAGAGAACTGACTGATATGACATTAAATATACAATGTAAATTTGCAAATTGAAAACTTAGCTTTAACTAGGTTATTGTCTAGATTCCTTTTGGATCAGAAATAATCAGATCTTCTCATATTTCTTCACTGCTTCTGCCTAGACCAGGCAATCGACCGTGAATATTCTAGGAATTTTGCCAATGTTGTGGTACATGCAATCAAACACCATTTAGAACTACTGCAACACAAGTGACTAAAAAGAAGCTAGAGCAATCCAGGAGGGTATTGTGACAAGAAGCAGAGAAAGGGACATAGAACCATTGTTAGAAAATTTCACTTGCAAAAGTCCAGAAATAGCAGTTTTGGTAAAAGACTAGGGCTAAAATCGGGGTGAGTCTAGCACTAGGGGTATTCATGGATACAAAGCTATGAAAACCATCATGTCTTCACCTTCTAGACAGAGAGACAAGCCATCCCTGAAGGCTATGATTCTTGTGTCTAGTTTATAAACATCTATTACAGAGAAAAAACTACTATGACTTTTTTAGAACTATAATATAATTATTCTAGATATTCTAAGCAACTCTTTGGGGGTGTGGAACACAACTTGAAGTTCTGAAATTTCTGTAGTTAGTTCATATAGCACTAATTCATTGTCACATAGGAAGCTAAAAATGAATAATATATTCTAAATAACAGAGAGAAAGCAAAAATTAACCATAATTTACAATAACTATACTGATAGTAGACTTTAAAAAGCATAAGTGATTCAAGATACTATCGAATAATTTCCCTAAAATGCACAGAGAAAGTCCCTAACTTCAAATTTTAACCCAGTGAAACTAACTTAGATGAATAGCAGTGAAATAAATATGGTTCAGGGGAAAAAAACTGACAGAATTTATCATAAATAGACTCTCACTTAAAATTCTGAAAATATATATTAGTAAAGTAGAAAATGATCCTAAGAGAAACCTGATGTGAAAAATATTAAGTAAAAATATAAACAAAAGTTGATTTATAATGATAATATTAGAAATATTTAATTAGTGAGATTTAAAGAAAACAATGTTGAATCAAAATACCAAATGTACCTGCAAACATTTTGGTTTGAAACAATAAACAGAATTTAAATACTGTAAGTTTCCAGGACACCTGGGTAGTTCAACTGGTTAAGTGTCCAACTCTTGATTTCAGCTCAGGTCATGATCCCAGAGTCATGGGATCAAGCCCTGCATAGGGCTCTGCACTTGAGTGTGGAGGCTGCTTACGATTCTCTCTCTCTCTCTCTCTCTCTCTATTTCCCTCTGCCCCTCTCCACTGCTTACCCTCTCTCTAAAAATAAATAAATAAATAAATAAATACTCAAAGTTTCCTTTAAGTTTACAAGAACAGAAGTTTGCTTTAGACTTTGTTATAATAGCTATGCATGTCAGATGTTTATGGCAATCACTAAAAAATAATTTAAAAAAGAATGTATGACCTCTGAAACAATAGTGGGGAAAGTAGTATGAGGGGGAAAGAATTGGCCAAGTCATAAAAAAAAAAAAAAAAGATTTAAGAAGGCAGAAAAATAAGTACAAAAGAAAAGAGACAAAGATCAAACAGCATAAAATAAAGACATGTACATAGATTTATCTCAATCAATGGACTAATTCTCTGGTTAGCAGAGTTTGAGCTATGTCTATCAAACTAAGTGTTATTAACAAGAAATACTTTACACTAAATATTGAGAAAAAAAGAATGAAAAACCATTCATTACTAATAAAAAATTTTGTGTCACCCTATTAAAAACACAAATAGATTTTATATTTTTGATGTTTTTAAAGTTGTTATCTGATGATAAAACATTTATTCACCAATTAATATTTCTGAAACCAGGCACAGTTTCAGATTTTGGGAATGTGACAATGAAAAAACAGATGCAGAAATGTGCCCTTGTGTATAATTTTCTAGTGGAAAGCTTATATTCTACTGGGGGAAAATGATCACTTTTAATCTTTAAACAACTGATAATTACCTTGGAATTATCAGAATGATAAGGAATACTGACAGAATGAAAGGAAAAGTTGATAAACCCATGCTTGTGGTAGAATATGTTAATATACCTCCTTTTCTAATGGATATACCCCAACAAACACAAATGACTGTAGGGATATACAGATATAGAATATTTGATCAACACAAATTATAGAATTAATAAAACCAGGTTACACAGAACATGCACTCAGTAATCCATATCAAGCTCACATGGAACATTTGTGTTAAAGGACCATGTAACTAATCATGGAGAGAATACAAACATATTTCAAAGTACAGGCTTTATGCAGACCACATTGTCTGATTAAATGTAATACAAAGAAACATTAATAATTTAAAAAACCCACAAGCACTATACAAACCTATCTAACTGAAACCTTGTATGTTAATGCAGTCAGCATAGCAGAAATCAAAAACACTTGAAACACAATGATGATGACTATCACATACCAAAATATGTAACATGCAACTGAAAACTTGCAGGTCTTATTTGTCAATTAGAAAAGAAATAGCCTACAACTTAATATGTTAAGCATCCCATTTAAGGTGTGAAAAAAATCAAAATGAGCAATGAACATAGAAATGGTAGAAATTATGTATAACTTCAAAAACAATAGAGGGAGAAAGCATAAATTCTTGCAAGATATAGTTTTTAAAAAGAAAATAACATTATTGACGTTAAAATATGGATTGTATCTACAAATGTAGCCAATTAAAAAAAAAGTAAGAGAATATTGTGAACAATTTGCTGCCAGTACTGTTTAAAATTTAAATGAAGTGGACAAATTTATAGAAAAATAAAATATAATAAAACTGGTTCAAGAAGAAACTAGAACAGTAAATAGTACTGCACTGATTAAATTCATTTAAAACCTTTCTACAAAGAAAAGTCTCAGGACACTTGGGAGGCTGTTGATTTCAGCTCAGGTCATGATCCCAGGGTCATAGGATGGGGCACAGGGTCCAGCTCCATTCTGAGTGTGGAGCCTGCTTAGGATTCTCTCTCCCTTCCTCCCTGCCCCTCTCCTACATTCTCTGTCTCTGTCTCTGTCTCTCTCTCTCTCTCTCTTTCTCTATTTCTGTCCCTAAAATTAAAAAGAAAAAGGAGAAGAAGGAGGAGGAGGAAGAGAAAAAACAAAAGAAAAAATTCTTGACCCAGACAGTCTTAAAGACAAAATAGAATAAATATTCAGGTGATTCGGTCTTTAACAAATTCTTCTAGAGAAGAAAATAGGACAATACATGGAATATAACCTTATAACTTAATCTTAATACTATAAGTGTCTTAGCCCACTTAAGCTACTATAACAAAATACAATAGATGAGTGGCTTATTAGGAACAGAAATTTATTTCTTAGAGTTCTGTAGTCTAGGAAGTCCAAGATCAAAGTGTCAGTAGATGCAGTGAGTAGTGAGGGCACAGGTCCCCATTGGCTGCATTATTTTCATTGTGACCTCATGTGACTGAAAGGGTGAGGGATCTCTCTGGGGCTCCTTTTATAAGGACACTAATCCCATTCATGACCTAATCACTTCGCAAAGACACTATATCTAAGTAACTTGCACTGGAGATTATGTTTCACCATATAAATTTGGGGGGGATATTTTTAGCCTAGTGCAATACTCAAGCAAAAACTGTCTAAAGTATAAGTGTATACATACATAAATTTTGACTCTGACTGTAAATGTGAAAACAGTACATAAAATATGAGCAAACTGAATGTAGCAGTGTATTATTGAAAAAAATATGATGACATTGGGTTTATCCAATATATCAATATTTATCATAAGACCAGTATTTTTTTATGGATTGGAGAAGTGGGTGAAAGAAGTCAAAAAAAGGAAAAAGGGAAAAAGGAAAAATAACGAAGTGAGAATAATTTTTAAAAGTACAATTATATTTCACCATATTAACAAATACAAAAAATCATGAACATTAAAAAGATGTGGATAAATCACATTTAAAAAATTAAAATCCGTTATTGACAAAAACGTTTAGGGGCGCCTGGGTGGCTCAGTCAGTTGAGCGTCCGACTTCGACTCAGGTCATGATTTCACCATTGTGAGTTCGAGCTCCCCATCAGGCTCTGTGCTGACAGCTCAGAGCCTGGAGCCTGCTTCAGATTCTGCATCTCCCTCTCTCTCTGCTCCTCCCCACTCATGCTCTGTCTCTCAAAAATAAACATTAAAAAAAAATTTTAATCTTTTAGTATGCATAAATCATATAAAAGACTTTTCAACACATTATTGGATGAACTAATGAAAAGCACAGCAGTCAGGATTTGATATTAGTACTAGGAGTTGAATTTGTATTTCTAATTGTTAAAAAATTCAAGGTTAATTTAGTATAATTTAGTATAACTTAACTTATATGAAAATGACTTCGTAAATCCAGTTGCTATAAATAGACATATAAATGCTGCTACTAATCATGAATCTACATCTAGACAAGAATTGTTTAGCAAGAAGTAGCAAAAGCTATAATATATTTTGATAGGTTATATTTAAAAGCAAACAGTCTCCTATATTTTTCTTCAGGCTTATTAAGTGCTAATATAGGACTGTATATGATCAAAGTTTCTAATACCCATTTTTACTTGTTATTTGTTCTAGCATTACCTGTATATATGCAAGAAATATTGTGTAACTTACCCAAAGCTTTATAGCATATTGTGCTGTGTTCCCAGTACATATCACTTAAATCATACAAGTGTCTGAGGTCCTTTTTTCTACTAAATAATGTATACTCATGGCAGTCTTTATATTATATATATTATATATTAGTAGGTTAGTGTAAATTTATTGTTTACAAAAAATTTTCCTTTCACATTTACATTTAAAGCTCAATTTACTCTATATTTAGTTGTGGTGTGTGTGCAATATTTACTGTATTTTATTAAATAGGAATGCTGAAAGATAAAGTCAAAGTAGACCATTTTAGGCAGATATGCACCACACGTTGGAAAAGGGACAAAAGGAGCTATCATGTTAAAAATGCAGTTTATATAGTGTGCTTTGCAAGGCAGTCTGATGGATTCAGATATTTGTAAACATACTAATGTGGTGTACTGTAATATCCTCCTAATCTATACCAGCAAAATTGTATATTTTGTTTTCATGCCAAGCTAAAAGGCTTGTTACCACTGTGATGGCAAAAATAAATAAATACATTTAAAAAATAACCTGATTTTATGGGGCCCCTGGATGGCTTAGTCGGTTAAGCGACCGACTTTCGCTTAGGTCACGATCTCGCGGTTCGTGGGTTCGAGCCCCGCGTCGGGCTCTGTGCTGACTGCCAGCTCGGAGCCTGGAGCCTGTTTCAGTCTGTGACTCCCTCTCTCTCTGACCCTCCCCTGCTCACGCTGTCTCTCTCTCTCTCCCTCCTAGAAATAAATTAAAAAAAAAAAACATTAAAAAATTAAAAGAAATAATAAAAAATAACCTGATTTTAAAAATGGGAATGGACCTGAATAACATTTTTCAAAAGCAAAGGGAACTCTTATACACTGCTGGTGGGAATTTAAATTGCTATAGCCATTTGGGGAAACAGTATGGAAATTCTTCAAAAATTTTAAAAAATACAACTAACATATCTGACTATCCCACTCTGGGTATGTATGCTAAGAAAATGAAATCAGTATCTTGAAGAAGTAATGTGCAGTCCCAAGTTCACTGAGCAATATTCACAGTAACCGAGGTATGGAAACAACCTAAATGTCCCTTGACAGATGAGATGAATGGATAAAGAAAATGTGATACACACACACACACACACACAAATATTATTCTGCCTTAAAAAAGAAGGAAATCCTACCATTTGTAACAACATGCATAAACTTGCAGGGCATCGTACTACTTGAAATGAGTCAGATACAGAAAGCAAACACTGCATGATTTCACGTACATATGGAATCTAAATAGTGAAACACATAGAAGCAGAGTGGAAAAGTGGCTGTCAGGGGCTGGTGGGAGAGAAAAAAGGGAGATATGGGTCAAGCGGTACAAGCTTCAGTTATGAGTTCTGGACATCTAATGTACAAACATGCAATCTTAGTTTGCAACACCGCATTTTTGAAATTTGGTGAGAGTAGATCTTAAGTGTTCTCACCATGCAAACACACACACACAAACACACACACCACGAAGAAAATAATAACTGTGATGTAATAGATATGTTAATAGCTTGATTGTGGTAATTATTTCACAATGTGTACATGAATGAAAACATCAAGTAGTATAGTTTATACAACTTTCGTTTGTCAATTGTACCTCAATAAAGCTGTATGTATAAAACACAACTAAATATCACTGAACCATAAGTGACAATATTACATGCTAAGTGCAAGATAATTGCACAGAGTTTGTGTAATTTTACCTCATAGACAAAATATTACTGTTAGAGGGACAAATTCCATTGTTAAGTTAATCAGTAATTAATTAATTGGCCATTATTTATAAATAATCAAAGAGCATAATATATTGAAGGGTTTGGTGTGTATCACCAAATACTTTTTTAAAACAAGTCAGAATTGGGGCACCTGGGTGGCTCAGTCATTTGAGCATCCGACTTTGGCTCAGGTCAGGTTTAAGGGCACCATCAGGCTCTGTGCTGATAGCTTGGAGTCTGGAGCCTGCTTCAGATTCTGTGTCTGCGTCTCTCTTTCTCTCTCAAAAATAAATAAACTTTTTTTAATTTTTAAAATTTGTTCTTTAATTTTCTTTTTTATTTATTTCTGAGAGAGAGACAGTGTGAGCAGGGGAGGGTCAGAGAGAAAGGGAGATACAGAATCTAAAACAGGGTCCAGGCTCCAACCTAGCTGTGAGCACAGAGCCCGACGCGGGGCTCGAATTCATGAACCATGAGATCATGACCAGAGCCGAAGTCAGACACTTAACTGACTGAGCCACCCAGGTGCCCCAATAAACTTTTTTTAGAAAGTCAGAAATCATCTTCAAAGTATAGGAGTGACTATTAGACAACACTTACAACCTTATACCTGTCCTGATATATACTTATTTTAAGTATTAAATGATTTGATCAGCAAAAGCGATGTTGTTTTAGTGTTATTCATTGAAAGCTTTTCACTGTATGCCTACTGTGAGGTAAGCATTGTTATGAATCCTTCATGCACTCCGGTGAGCAAGATGTATAAGGGCTCTGTTCCCAACAGATCCTCTCACAGTGGGGAGAGAAAGATAGTTCTCCAATGAAACAATAAAAGGGGAATACATTTTTTTTTTTTCTTCAATGCCAGGAAGAAAAACAACTAGGGAAATGTAGTTAAAATTGAGGAATCACAGAGATTTGTGGTTGAAGAAGACTTCCCTGATGATACTTTAAATTTAGATCCAAAGTATAGGAAAAGTCATTATTTAAAGGTCTGGGAGAAAAGACTTCCAGCCAGAAAAGAACAGCTAGTGTATAATCCCTGAGAATGACCAGATCTTGGCATTTCTGAGCAACCAAAATAATAGTATGTGGTAGGGTGAACAACATGGTCACAAGCAAAGTCGAGACAGGCAGGCGACAGAGTTGATTCATGTAGAGAAAAAATACTCTTCACTGTGTGCATTAGGACAAAGCCTTGCAGCATGCCAGCATTTAGAAAGGAAGCAGAGGAGAGGACTCCCAAAAACAGAAATAAAATCACTAGTGAGGCTAGAAGAAGAAAAAAAAAAAAAAAAACAGGGGAAACTACCAACGAAGCCAGGAAAATGAAGGTGATGAAGAAAAATGAGAAAGTGGTGAGTTTTGCCAAATGCTTGAGAGATAAGAACAGAGGGATGCCAGAAAGTCTTTTTTTTTTTTTTTTTCAATTTTTTTTTGAGACAGAGAGACAGAACACAAGCTGGGGAGGGTCAGAGAGAGAAGGAGACACAGCATCCTAAGCAGGCTCCAGGCTCTGAACTGTCAGCACAGAGCTCAATGTAGGGCCCAACCTCAAAGACTGTGAGATCATGGCCTGAGCAGAGCAGAAGTCAGACGCTTAACCGATTGAGTCACCCAGGAGCCCCAATGTCAATACAAAAAATTAAGGATAGGATCTGAGCTAAAAAAGGGGAATGTGGTGCACCTGAATAGCTCAGTTGGTTAAGCGACTGACTTTGGCTCAGGTCATGAGCTCATGGTTCAGCTCCTGAGTTCAAGCCCCATGCAGGGCTCTTTGCTGACAATTCCGAGCCTGGAGCCTCCTTCAGATTCTGTCTCCCTCTCTCTCTCTGACCCTCCCCTGCTCATACACTATCCCTATCTCAAAAATAAATAAACATTAAAATGTTTTAAAAAGAAAGAAAGAGAGAAATGTAAAAACCAGATAGGGAAATAGTGAAAGGCTGGTGGAACCACCTATCAGAACTCCCAAGGAAATTGTAAATATTGGCATAATAAGCACCCTGAGTAACAACTGGGAGGAAATTGAGATTTTAGAAAAAGCATGGTGACTATGAATAATTCTTCTGAGTGTTAACTATAAAAGAGAGAAAAGGATGGTAGGTAGGAAGAATGAATGATCGCTCAATTTTTATTGTCTGAGCTTGTGTTTTTTAATGTAAGAGATTATAGCATGATTGAGTATATGAGGGGTTGCCATTACATGGGTCATACACACTTCCTCAGATTTCCTCAGCACCATTATTTCCTGCACCTGCTTGCTTTCCTTAAGTACTGCTGTGGCTCACCTATTCCACTTCGGGCCATGAAGCTTTGCTGTAACATTATGTGCCACTGCACGGTCAAGCTAACCAGTCGTTTGCCCTCAGTTTTGGGATCCTTCCTTCTGAACTTGAATGATCCACCACACTATTGGGCAACAGGTTCGGTTCCCCAAGAAAAAACCACAGGGGTCAAATAATACAACCTGGAAGTGTGTGTGTGTGTGTGTGTGTGTGTGTGTGTGTGTGTGTGTGTGTTTCACGTGGTATGTAGATGTCACCTCCTGTGGGTAAAACTTTGATGACGGAGGAACTAGAGCCTCGTTCCTCTGATGGACAGCAGCAAGGTAGATTTCTGTGTACAGATGTTCAGTAAGGTGAAATCAAGCAGACAGATCTGCCAAGTGATCAACTTTGTCTTAAAGAATAATAATGAAGAAGGTGCTTGCGTGACTCAGTCTGGTGAACATCAAACTTCCACTCAGGTCATGATCTCTGGGTTGGTGAGTTCAAGCCCCACACTGGGCTCTGTGCTGCCAGTGGGAAGCCTGTTGCGAATTCTCTGCCTCCCTCTTTCTCTCTCCATTTATGCTGCTCCTGCTCTCTCTCTCAAAAAATGAAGAAATATTAAAAATGAAAAGAATAATAATAAAGGTAGCAGCCAGCACATTAAAGTACCGTCATAAGTTCCCTTCTTCCCCTGACTTACTACCCTTATGCCTTATTCTTATTACACTGATGCTACACCTCCTAAGCGCTAACCCCAACCTTCATTTCAAGCCATCAGGCTAAGATAATTATATATCAAAAACAATATTCAAAGCATGTGCTCTTTCTGGATTCCATCATTCTTCCTTCTCTTTAACTGCTTATGGAAATTTTAAATAGTAGTTTTATAATTATGTTTTAATATTAAATAGAATTCCTGCATCTAAAATGTTAAAAAATATTCCTATTCTTATCTGTATAGTCATATAAGTGACATTTAGAATTATATGGGCAGGCAGCAATAAAAAAAACCTGATTTTAAATTATAATCAATAAAACATAGTTAGCAAAGAATCAAAAACTTTAATTTATTCAATATAAAAACTCCTTTTTATTGTAACCAATAAAACATAATAATTACTGAAGAATTGAAAATTTGAATTGATTCAATATTCTTATCTATAAAAACATATATTTAGGGTATTCTTACTTCAATTAAACAGTCCATTTGTATCATTCTGCTATCATTTAGATTATCATATTTTCCCATTGTGAAAGAATTCTATTATTGAAAATTTAGAGAATACTCATGTATGCAGAAAGAAAATAAGTTACTAAATGCTAGTTATTTTCTCTTTTGTGCGTATTTGATGCTTGCTTTACATAGCTTAGACATACTTTATGTTCAATTCGAATGTTTTCTTTTAATATAATATAGATATTTATTATTAAACTGTGTATAAATCTAGTTCTACTTGATGAATATCTTATTTAAACATAACTTGGTATTATTCTCAAGTTTAGCTATTATAGGTAATTTGTTATAGTACTTTTATACATAAATATCTTTTATGATTTAGATTATTTTCTTAGAGAAGATTCCTAGACCGTATTACATAGGCATTATTACTTTTATGATACTGTACTTGATAAATAGAGTCAAATTTCTTTCTAAATGTTTGTCTCAAGTTGTATTCCAACTGCAATAAAAGAAAACATCTTTTTTACCACAACCTGTTCAATATTTTTCATTATCTTTTCTAAATGGTTCCTTCACTTAAAAAAAAAGACTGTCATTTAAACTTTTAATGTGTTTAACTTCTAGTACAAAAAACAGAATTATTATGTATTTCACTGGCTTTAAATTAGTTTATTTCTTCTTCCTTTTCTATGTTATTGAAACATGAGTATAGTTTTTCTTATGATAAAAAATATTAACTACATATCTATAGTACTTTTTAAAGTTATTATTAATAACCTTTGCTAATTTATAATTAGCCTTTTAAATTTAGTTTACCATAATAAAATTTCTTATAAGACCATTTACTCTAACATATCTGTATTTCTTTTATGTCTACTACCACTAATTTCAGACTAAGAATAACCTTTCTTCTGACAGAAAGGGCATATACCTTTTTTTCTAAGATCTTTGAGTTTAGAGCATTCATTAAGTACTTCAAACCAGCTGAAACTTAATTTGATATGGTTTGCTATGTGATCTTAATTTATTTGTTTAAAATATTAAACCATTTTTCCTAATATTTCTTCTTAAAAATCAATTGACCAATGAATTTACATTTTATTATTTTAAATTACTTTTAATTAAATGTCAGATGTTTTTGTCTCATTTCTTACTATTTATTCTGCTCAGGCTTGGGAGTCAACTTAATTAGATTTTAATATCTAATGGATATTGCCTTGGGTGCTAGTATTCTATTTTTAAATTTTTCTCCAATTTTTCTTTAATCTGTCTTTATTCAATAAGAACTTAAGAACAATTTTGTCAAATTATAAAGAAAGTTTATTTCGCTCCATAATTCATTTTAGAAAAACAAATTTCTTTATGATATTTTACCTTCCCATCCAAGGACCATGCTACTCTCTTCATTATTTGAGTCTTTTTCCATCTCTCAGAAAAGCCCTGTAATACTTTCTATGCCATATCTTTCAACTGTAGGTTACCCTCTGTTCCACCCATTTTGTATAGGTAGAGCTTGAAATTCAAATGTCCTTGAAAAGTTGATACAGGAGCCTCCAGGCTAAAACTGATGTTGCCCAGGATGACAGGAGGCGTTTGCATACTGATCAAAGACATAAATTCAAGCTCAGGGGATAGTAAACTAAAAGAAAAGTTGGAAGCTGGAGATTTAATATTTTAGATCATAACAGCAGTGCATACATGATGTAATCATCTCCTCTAAAACAAAGCAGGGGGAGGAAGAAGAAGGGGGGAGGAGGAGGAGGAAGAAGAAAACATGATGGTTATTTCTAAATGGCAAAGTCTTGGTGTATTTTCTTTGTTCTAATAGAAAGCAGCCTTCCTGAGGGAGTCAGCTGTTTTGGAACAAGCATGATTTTATGTTACATGTGTAATGCTTCTTCATAATTTTATCATTGTCAATTGATGATGGTTTATTTTATCAGTTTTGGCATCTGGAAGGAAAAAAAAAACGTGTAATTTGTATAAAGCAATGTTGCTTTAGAATTTCATGTTCACTCCATGCACCACACCACCACAGCTAAATTAGCCATGACTGAGTTTAAGAGAAGACAAAGGGGAAGTGTCCTTTCCACCCCGCCAGCGTTTCTGGAAGTTTTAATCCCAACTGCTGAATTGAAGATGATGAATCACATCATCATTCCTGACCAATCAAGCAGAGGAATGGGCCAAGTCAGGAAGGAATGCTTTAACTTTTATATATTTTCTTTTTTTTAAAATTCACATTGCACTTATTTTGAAATATGTCACAGGGCCCCTCTTGGGTTTATATCTCTACGGAAAACTTGGTTTCTGGTCTTTTGTCAAATTTGTCGAGAAGTGATAATAGGGAAGAAACACACTAGTAATAATAATAAAAAAAAGTAATAGTAAAGTCACCTTTCCACCTAATAATGCTGAAAATTTCTAAAGTATGAGAGAAAAGGCAGTTTCTTTGGATCTAATTATCTTTTATATTCTATAAAGAAACATTCTATCAAATATCAATTAGCAGTTCACAATTTTAAAGACACAACATCAGAGCTACTATAAGTGAACAGGTATCAGACAAATGGCTTTTCTGTTCATTAATGCTAGATGGGCTTGATAACTATAGCATTCTTACTATTTTTGTTGTGTATCTGTAATATGTTAATTATATATTGTATGTTATATATATTATATGTAGATTATAAATATACATACATATATATATATTTAAACCATCTTGATTTCATAGGAATGTTTCTAAAGCTTTCCTAGAAGGGTTTCCTAGGATGTTTCTAAAGCTTAAGTACTTAATATTATAAATTATGTTTATGTGTACTTCAGAAATAAAAGTGAATTCACACAAATGATGGAGTTAGGGAAGGAGATGTACTTACCTAGGGAAGTAGTTAGAGCTCATTTGGTAACAAGTTTGGCCTGAGCAAAGAAGGATGATCTCAAGGCTGTTACTTCTAGGCTAAGGAAGACCACCTAACAAGAGGTGGTAAGAAAATACGTAACAAGACAGTCACAAAAATGGTTTCATTTCAGAAGGGTCTTCATTTGGCATCAAGTTGAAGTCCATGGGACATATCTGTCATTAAGCAAGACCAAAAGCATAGAGAGAAGGGAGTCAGGAAAATGAATGGGTACCTCCACTTGATTGTATTTCTAAAACTAGGCAAATCATCTGCTACGTGCAGGTATTCAGTAAATATTTGGTAAATAAAGGGCTGCTTTTGTCCCTTCATTCAACATCTTTTGAGTATCTACAATGGTCTTTAACATATAACTTTTAAATTAATCTCCCCACATTGCAGGTTTGAATATGTCCTCTGCACTTCCCACCCTCACACCCAGGTTACAGTTTTTCTTTTCTTTTTTTTTTTTTTAACTTTTTAATGTTTTATTTCTGAAGGAGAGAGAGAGAGAGAGAGACAGCATGAGCAAGGGAGGGTCAGAGAAGGAGGGAGACACAGAATCTGAAGCAGTCTCCAGGCTCTGAGCTAGCTGTCAGCACAGAGACTGATGCGGGGCTCGAACCCATGATCCATGAGATCATGATCGTGAGATCATGACCTGAGCTGAAGTTGGATGCTCAACCGACTGAGCCACCCAGGCGCCCCTAAATTTTTTCATCTGTTCCTCTAAACTACTAAACTAAGTACCAGTCTCCATGATAACCAGGGCCCTCCATAATGTGGTTAAACCGTCACTTTCCCAGCAATCTATCATTTCTGGACAAAACATTGAAATGAAATGTCTTGTAGTTTCCTACTCTTTAAAAAGATACCATTTCTTCCAAAGGAATATCTTCCATGACTTAATTCTCCCTCATTTCAAGATTCCCCCATTTCCATACTCTACATAAAATATTTTATTTATGAGCTTTTTTAATACTCAATATAAAGTTAAATACATTAACTTTACCTCCCTTTCAAACATTCCATTCGATTAAACTATGTTGCTGAGAAACATTATCTGATCTCAATGTATCCCCCACCAAAAACCTCTTGGCAAACTGCCATACTTATAAAATATATTTTTAGATCTGTGTCACATATTAGGCCATAGAAAAAACTAGATAATCAATATGACTTTTAAGATTTTACAAAATTTAGAACTTCAAGGAGGTAAAGAGAACAAAAAAATCATCAATATTTAGGGAGGAAAAAAGTCTTGATATTTAAGAACAAAAGATTTGATTAATTTAACCTGCAGATGAAAATGTTAAGCTAAGAAAGTTTTCAAATATGTGCTCTAATTATGTCCAGAATTTCAGCACAGAGTTTAGGAATTGGTGGAAAAAGAAAGAAACAATGTGCTATAATACAGAGACTAGAAAATTTTAATTAAGAGCTTATTCCAGTATGAATTCTATTATTTAATTTATTATCTACACAAATTTCAACAAGACACTTCAATGAGCTTAAAACTGTCAATGAAAAATTATGTTTAAAAAAACAGATTGAGTTACAGAGAATGACATTCAACAATATAAATATCAGAAAAGATTAACAAATTTATGCCATGCTTGCTTCCCTGAGGAAATCCAGTTAATATAACTATACAATGTTTCTTAATGGAAAATCTCTTGTCACTCTGGGTTAGACAATACTTTATTACATGGAATTGCTCAGCACATTGGAAAACTGCAGGATATTTGTATCCCTGGCCAATTGGCACTAAATGCCAATAGCATATTAAATAAACAATGACAACAACTCCAGTTTCCTGTACCATACCTATAGAAGGTGACCAATTTAGGATATTACTGTATTGACTCATTTTATAAATTCTCCCATTTGTTTTTTTTTTTTAGTTTTTTTAAATTGTTTTATTTATTTCTGAGAGAGAGACAGTGTGAGCAGGGGGGTGTCAGAGAGAGAGGGAGACACAGAATCTGAAGCAGGCTCCAGGCTCTGAGCTAGCTGTCAGCACAGAGTCCAATGTGGGACTCGAACCCACGAACCGTGAGATCATGACCTGAGCTGAAGTCGAATGCTCAACTGACTGAGCCACCCAGGCGCCTCTCTCCCATTTGTTTTGACTCCAACTCATTTGGAATTAAAATATTTAATTTCTCTGTGTGTGCTGGCAAGTCTTATATCATTTAACCTATATATATTTTAACAGATAAATCTAATAGTGTGTAAAGTTACTTAAAACTAGCCTATTTCNATTAAAAAAAAAAAAAACTAGCCTATTTCATAACAGTCCAAAGCCTTTAGAATATTGTAACCCTGCCTTTTGACCTCCCATCTTCAATGTTATTGTTCAGTATTGTTCCATTATGTTTTGTTTCTGGAAATTAATTTTATATTTAACACTTATTTCAACTCTCCATCATGCTTAATTTTTTTTTCCTTGTGATTTCAACTTCCTTGTTGCTAAAGGAAATGCTTTAGCATTTTCTTCTAAGAATTTATGATTTGTACACTTTCTTTTTCTGTGTATATGTTTTATAATAGTACATTCGCTAATAGTAAAACTTTATATTGTCATAACTTAAAAATATCATCCTATCATATTTATTGTCTATTTTACCTGATTTCATGACTACTGTTTGTGCAAAATTTTATTACTTTATTGGTATGTAGATATATCTAATAGAAATTTTAATAATAGAATCCATAACCAATATTAATCATTGATCTTAATTTTGCCTTTGTGTTCTTGGAAGATTGAAAATTCTCTTTACTTCACAAAATGAACACATAAGGAAATACATGTAGGCAAATAATTGTACTAGTCTCACTCTAGGTTTGACTCTAGGTGACTACTGACAGCTTTTAAACCCCACCACTTCCTTTTCCCATGGGGAATAAAGACTTAAAATTTGGCTCATTGTAAGCACGTAATTTGAGATATAGAGGGAGGAAGAGATACTCAATAATAATTCTGCAAATGTTTGAACTGAGAAATACAAAAGATTTTTAGAAGTGGAAGGGGCACTTGAGTGGTTCAGTGGATTGAACGCCCCACTCTTGGGTTCGGCTCAGGTCAGGATTTCATGGTTCGTGAGTTTGAGTCCTGCCATTGGGCTCTACGTGGAGCCTGCTTGGGATTTGCTCTCTACCTCTCTCTCTCTCTCTGCCCATTCCCTGCTTGTGTACACACCTGTGTACACATGCTGTCCATCTTAAAGGAACAAACAAACAAACAAACATTAAAAAAAAAAAAGATGAAGAAGATTTACGAGGTGCCTGGGTGGCTCAGTTGGTTAAGCCTCCAACTTCGGCTCAGGTCATGATCTCACAGTTCATGGGTTCAAGCCTTGTGTGGGACTCTGCACTAATGGCTTGGAGCCTGGAGCCTGCTTGGGATTCTGTGTCTACCTCCCTCTCCCTCTGTCCTTCCCCCAATTGTGCGCTCTCTCGCTCTCTCTCTCTCTCTCAAAAATAACTAAATAAAACATTTAAAAAAGGATTTTTAAGAGTGGTAGAATGTATTTTGTCACTGAAATTATTCAAAAACTCTAGCACATTGTGTGAGGAAGGGGCGCCTGGGTGGCTCAGTGGGTTAAGCCTCTGACTCCGGCTCAGGTCATGATCTTCCAGTTTGTGGGTTCAAGCCTTGCATCAGGTTCTGTGCTGACAGCTCAGAACCTGGAGCCTGTTTCAAATCCTGTGCCCACCCCCACCCCCACCCCGACCTTCCAGCGCTCGCTCTCTGTCTCTCTCTGTCTCAAAAACAAGTAAATATTTAAAAAAAATTTTTAAAGAAAAAAGAATGCAGTTCTCTTTAATGAGTTTTAGAACTTCATTTGAATTCCCTACTAAATGTCCTAGTACGTGTACTGGAGATGAAGCCCTCCTACATCCCTACCCTGAATTTGGTCTCATTTGACTCTAGAAGTAACTTTGCTTTCTGAAATTTTGGAGATTTTTAGTNCTCTCTCTCTCTCTCTCAAAAATAACTAAATAAAACATTTAAAAAAGGATTTTTAAGAGTGGTAGAATGTATTTTGTCACTGAAATTATTCAAAAACTCTAGCACATTGTGTGAGGAAGGGGCGCCTGGGTGGCTCAGTGGGTTAAGCCTCTGACTCCGGCTCAGGTCATGATCTTCCAGTTTGTGGGTTCAAGCCTTGCATCAGGTTCTGTGCTGACAGCTCAGAACCTGGAGCCTGTTTCAAATTCTGTGCCCACCTCCACCCCCACCCCGACCTTCCAGCGCTCGCTCTCTGTCTCTCTCTGTCTCAAAAACAAGTAAATATTTAAAAAAAATTTTTAAAGAAAAAAGAATGCAGTTCTCTTTAATGAGTTTTAGAACTTCATTTGAATTCCCTACTAAATGTCCTAGTACGTGTACTGGAGATGAAGCCCTCCTACATCCCTACCCTGAATTTGGTCTCATTTGACTCTAGAAGTAACTTTGCTTTCTGAAATTTTGGAGATTTTTAGTACATAATGAATATAATGCTTTCCCTCTAATCCTCATGAAGAAATAGCTTTGCTAACACCCAGTCTCCACATTATACCAACACAACATCCTCTGACTAATAATTTCAAGATGTTATATTATATGTAGGAAAGAAAGATGAAAATTAAGATAAATATACCACAGATTTTCTACTGCATATTATACAGTAAATAGTAAATAAGTTATCATCTCCTTTAAAACTCAGATGATTTAAAAGCCCTTGTTGAATGGCTGAGTTAATTGTTTCCTATCACATAGATGTGTTTTCATTTTTTACAACCACTTTTGTTGAAACATCCTTACACTTTAGTGAATGTGCCTAGATAGCATTGGTTGGTGTAGAAATACCAAAAAAAATCTACCCCATGTTGCCAGAAGTCATATGTGGTTGACTAACTGACCAAATAAGAGAAATAATTAAATTCTTTAAGGATAAATTGTTAATTAAAAGGGAGTTTGCATTTTTTCACCCTGTCATAGGCTGACAGAGACTAAGCATAAAACCTAAGATTTAAAGTTCGAGTAAATTAAAAGTAGGAGTATAGAATACATGTCACCTTAAAAATTAATATCTTCTAAGTTGGGATTCCCACATCAGTAATTGCCTACTTCTAGCTGACATTTACAATCATTTTATTTTTAGCTAATAATCACTTTGGATTTATAAATAAACATTATTTCTAAAGAAATATTCAATTGCAATTTCTTTTATTTATTGGCAAATTGGAAACATTTTTGTTGACAATAATGTAAAATTTTCAGAACACTATGAAAAAATTCCAAAGCTAAATTTCCAAAATAATAGATTCCTATGTCTCTCAATAACTCATCTTTCTTGAAATGTAACTTTCTACATAAAGAGAAAATACTTTATCTTCAATGTGATTGTTTTCCAGAATGTTATTTAAACTGAGAATATTTTTAAGAGTAAATAATTGAAAAATTTGTAATCTGTTACACTAGCACTCTCCATTTAAAATTTTTTTCTCATTCATTTTAGAAAGTTATCTTTAATAATTACATAACTTTTCGAAGTGTTTTTTATATTTTCTCAATACTGTCATGTTTTCAAAGTCTGATTTAAGTAGATTTTCTCTTCAAATTCATTTATTTTGTACTACCAATTGAAGTTCATAAAATGTATAGTAAGTAGGCAGTTTTATAAGCTCTGTAATAACAGAATTTTAATCGTAGTGAAATTAATTCATGAAAAGCAATCCCCCTTTGTTCTTGTAAAGTTCACATTTTCCTTAAGAAATTAAAAGGGATTTATTTTAAGATGAAAATTCAAATCTTTACTATGTACAATTTTTGCAGAATAAATGTGGCTTCCCACATTAAGTAATTTATCATAGCAAAATTAGCACTTACAAATTGAAACAAATTACTTACTTACAAAACAAATTTCTTCCATTCACTGTATTTAATAAAGAATGCACTGACTTATATAAATTATTAACTACATAAGATTAATGCAAATTTAAAGATAAAGTGATAGAAGAAACGGAGTTTCAGAAATCAAGAAAATTCCTAATAACAGATATATTTTGCAAAACTTAATTCAAGTATAACTCTTCATAAACACAGAGTATAAAATGATTTATACCCATTTTATAGGTAAAATAAAGCAGATGTATTTCATTATAGTATTCACAAATTATTTTTTTAATCTTTTAATTTAGTGACCTATTGTCTTAACCTAGGATCCGATAAAAACAGCCAGTGACAAGGGCTTGGGTACAGTTACTTTTTTTGAAATGAGGAAGCAAGGAAAGTGAAATAAAGAAGGAGAAGCCAGTGTGAGGAGGCATTAGCTGGGTTAAAAGTTGTCAGGACCACCTGACTAAGCATGCAAGCACCTCTGTTAATTGTTCACCTGAAGGACAATAGCCTTCCCCCACTGGCTCCCTCTCCCATTTGAGAGTTACCCTTAGAGACGTAAGTTCCTCCACATTTCTTGGCTGAGCTTGAACCAGGTTCAATGGGGACAGCATTGGAGGATTCCCTGGGTGCATAAAAGAAAAATGAGCAGCATGAACTTGAAATGTACCAGGGTCAGCATTTGGTGAGTTGAAGCTTCAGTTCGCATGGTTGACCCAAACCAGGGGTGGGCCCAGATATTAATGATGCAGATCTGGTGTGTCTCACACTATTTACATCAACTCAGAAATGGGTTGGGAAGACATTTATTTATTTGTCATCAGCAACTTATTTGTGCTGACTCTGTGTCAAGTAATGCTCATATATGTTCTCTCTCAGCTTTTTCTTTAGGGACCAAATTTCTGTTTTGTGATCACCAGGAGGTATCTTAATATACTACCTTAAGGATGTAGAAAAATATTCTATAAAATTGAGGGGTATAAAAGAGTTAATTAACTTTCCCAGGTGCCTGCAAATTTTTCAGGTGTAAGGTTCACTATTTATTGAATTTCCAAGGACATACATACATTTTTCCTTATTATTCAAAAATGATGTTCCTAATGGGGATTGTTCTCTTGGCAACTGAAAAGATGGCTATGTGACTAATGGTCCTTTCCATCCTACGTAAATGCATACACTGTCCTTCAGCAATGACTTGCTGTGTTTCAGGCTATTTACAACTAAGTCCCTTATACTCACTGTCTTCCTGACACCTTCACTGAAGTAGAAATACACCATTCTGAACTGCATTGTATAGGACTAAATTGATGTGCATTAAAAATGTAAAAAATTTCTCTTGTAAAGAAAGCACTGTATAGCCTCCATTCTAATGTCTAAAAACATTACCCTGTACTCAGAAAGCAAAGGATAAAAAGGGGGGGAGGGGATCACTTTTCTCATTAAATGCATAGAAAGAGACAAATATTTTTTAAATTACAAATGCTTTATATATTACTCTTTATTTTGGTCTGTGTTTTTTTTTTCTTCATTAGCTGTTGTGCTTTTAGATTTAAAAAAAATGTATTGCAATTGGATGATCTTGAGAAAAATGACAGGACATCCACCTCTAGAGTCAGCTCTCTCTAGACTAAATCTTTACCATAGGTATCAATCCTCTCTTTTATATCTTATCATTTGCCAGATCCTTTGGGGTTTTTTTAAATCACAAATCTCTAGCTTCCATCCTGTCTTTTTCAGTCTCATTGCTACCACCTAGCCAGATTGTCTTTCTATATTTATTCAGCATATGCTGTAGCCTTATCTAGACCTTTTTTTTTTTTAGTGTGAAGTAACAGGAAATAATTCATATCACCTCCAAACTAATACAAAGATTAATTGCCGGGAGGGAGCATTATCACAGAGTAAGAGCTACCAGAGCATAGGAGGGAACATAACCAGGACCCAGAAATTCAAAATAAACTTAGGCAATTACTACTCTTGTCTCTTGGATGTCTCTCATGCTTTTTTACTCAGCAACTAGTACATTCTTTGAACTTGTTTGTAACACTCATTTTCTCTCCCTCCTTAAGCATGCATGTTTAAACATTGGATGACCACCTGCTCCTGAGTTTCTGTCTTAAAACTGATGATTGCCACAGTAAATGCTTAATGCACACTCCTGATGCTCACACTTACTCACAGTCATTTAGCTGTTCTGTATCTCAGCCACCGTGTGACTTTTAAACTAGCAATTTAAAATTAGCAAAGAATGTACATTATCAGTACTACCTCTGGAAAACTAAAATAAAACTTCAGGATCTTCCTTCATTCTCAGTTAATATATGTGAATTGTAATGATGATACTTTAAATACAAAAGCCTGGAAGTTGTTGTCTAATTCAAGGGATTGACTCAGTCAGGAACATCCCATTAAATCAAAAAAAGATGGCACATACCACTAAGGCACAGCTTTTGCATCGGTAGGACCAGCTTCACGGTGCCCTTTGAAATCACACTTCCTCAATATCAGTTCACATTTTGTTTGGCTTGGTAAGTACTAATGAATAAGAGTTCAATGAAATAATTCATACCAACCCATCCCAGGATGATGGAGATGCCAGGACAGAATCTTAATATCATGAGAGCTAAAGTTTTTCCAGAAAATTCTCTAGCATCTAGATGTGGGGCCTTTACACTGTAAAAAACAAAACCAAAAACCAACCCCCCTCAAAACCCAACAAAACTCCCTGAGCATTTTAGGTGAAACTTTATACTAAAGGGGACACCTGAGTGTACCTCATGTCAAAGGTATAGGCCACACAGGGTACAAAGACAGTAAAAGTGGTCAAATGCACTTTACTATACATCACATATAAAATGGTAATATTCAGGAGCACCTGGGTGGCTCAGCTGGTTAAACGTCTGATTCTTGATTTGGGCTCAGGTGATGATCTCATGGTTTGTGAGTTTGAGCCCTATGTCAGGCTCTGTGCTGACAGTATGGATCCTGCTTGGGATTTTCTCTCTCCCTCCCTTACTCTATCTGTCTCTCATAAGTAAATAAATAAACTTAAAAAAATAAAAACATAAAATGATCCTATTCAAGTGATTTTGCTCAAATAATAAATTCTTGAAATCACTTTCAAGACACACACACATTCTCTTCCCCCAATCTCTCCCTCTCTCCTTCTTTTACACACACACACACACACACACACACACACACACTAAGAACTGCTGATTCATCTCACATAATGAGAACTGTGCATACCATTTTTTCTGTGATAGTACCTTAAGAACGCCAGTGAATACAGGATTAATATTATTATAAGAAGAGGACGATGTTGGGAATAAAACAATTTATTTTGGCAAAAAGCCTCTCTCTTTGGTTACTGCAGGTGAAAGAGAACTCCAGAGCTGTAGTCATCCGGGAATTGGACCCAGTGGACTGTATTTTCCCAGAGAATTCAGCATTCTCTTCAAAACTGACAGTAGGTGGGTGCTTCCCCTAGAATGGAGAGGTTTATGTTTCTGTGCATGAATGGCTGTCTATCCTCAAGCTCTGATCTTCCTAGAAGTCTCAGGGGAAGAACTTTCTGTGTGAACTCTGGTTTTTGAAGTGTCAGGTGAACCCAAAGAGTTCAGTTGGCAAGTCAATACATTTAAGACAAAAGAACACCCCATCCAGGCCCGGCCATAGACAGTACAACACTAACTGTTATATTTTCCTACTTACAATATTGGCTTTAATGAAAGAACACAGTTGCTGTAGTTATTTAAAAGATAACAACTGTATATTTATATTTTCTTGCTTGTGACCTAAAGTCACCAATTTAAATAAAAGTCTGAACCATTGGAATAATTTGCTTATGTTTCAAACTAAACTGTGGCCCTTAGAAATATAGTAAAGCGATTTCTTAGGAGAGTATGCAAACTGAAACAGAATATTTGCATATATTTTATTCCGTGATGCAATCAATCCCTGCATCAATTGCTTTTTCTAAAGAGCATTTCGGCATCTTTTCTGAGCATAGTGATTCTTCATAGAAATACTATGGGCACTCTTTATCGTTCTGCTCCTAGAAATGAGGTCACTTTTATCAATATCCTACATAGCAGTGGTTAATTAACAGACAGACATTCTGTCTTTTCAAAAGATTGTCTTCTCTTAGGGACGGCACCAAAGCTCCCTAGTGAGTATTCCTCAAAGAATCTGCCCTCCCCTTCACTGCCAGTAGCTTCTCTCATGGGAACTCAGAGGTGCCTCTCAAGGTCAATTTCGGAACTCACCAGTTCCCTTGGTTTGATCTAGTCCTGTTTACCACAAAACCTCCTACTCATTTCAGCTACATCAAAACACTGTCCTACACTGTCACTGGAGGAGTCAGGCTTGACTAAATCTCCTATCACCCAAAGAAGCTGGAAATCCAGTGCCAATTTTGTTATAGTGACTGGAATCTCTCCAATTCCTTCCTGGTCCAGGTAAGAAATGTTCCACAAAGTTGAGGAAGAAATATTGCCTCCTTCTCTGTTAATGCTTGGTCATGAGTATTCTACAGAAAAACAGGCAGGGCCTGTTTTTTGCACAGTGTTATCACTGTGCAAGTGTTCACCTTTTCTGTATTGATAAACGTTCACACATTACCTCTATTTGCAAACCTCACTGATTTCAGGGTGAAGATGAATGCCTACCAGTTGCATGCTGTGTCTAAAACAACAGGACCCTGGTGTTTTATCCAACAGTCAGGTTTCATTCAAATCTACCCAACTCACAAGCTGCATATTGTTTCTGAAAAGAAAGGAGTCCAGCAATAGTGTCTCAACCAGATTTACCCCAGTCCATCAAACTCCTTATCAAATAGAATAGTGGTAGTCTGGAGCCCACAGCCAAGAAAGAATTCTTGAGCCCTCTTTGGTGCAAAGAAGGTAATTTTAATTAAAACATGGGGACAGAACCCATGCACAGAAAGAGCTGCACTGGGGTTTTGAAGAGTGACTGGTTATATACTATGGAGTTGGGGGAGGTAAAGGCAAAAGGGAGGCCTCTAGAAGGAATCTCATATGCTAAAGAGGACTCAAGGTAATGGAGGCCTTGCTATTGTCAAGCTAAGGTTGTTTTTCCTCTAGTAAAGCATTAGCATTAGTACAGTAGGGGGAACCTGGAGAAATGTTATACTCTGTCTGTATTTGCCTCAAGTATTTGTCTATGGGCTGCAGGTTATAAGAAGATTTAATTTTACCTGCCATTTCCTTCTTTGCCTTTGTTTTCCACATAACTATGGAGGGGAGGGTGATGTTGGGCCTCCAGGAAATGGGGTCTATAGGTTTCTGGAGATTAGGTTATTGATGAGATTGCCTTTTTCTTATAATTTACCAAGATATATGTAAACTTATAGAGACTCATGTTTGGCCTGATAGTGTTTTCTATCAGTCAACCATTTGTTTTCCCCTTTCCTTTGTTCTTGGGCAGCCAGGAGTGCCTGAGGAATGTCATACATATCCCACCGGGGAATGGGGGTGTTTGTGGGGATGGGAAGGGTGGCTGTATGGGGGAGCAGGAATGTCAGCTTGCCTTATGGTCTCTCATCAACATCACTGAAACTCCATGCAGAAGGGTTCAAGAATAAAGAGAGAGAAGACACAACTTTCTGGAAGCAAGTAAGTATTTGGAGATGATGGACACACCCTCAAAACATACAGCAATAAATATCAAATACTGAAAAATATTTGGAGCCCAGAATAACAACAAGTCCTCCTAGCAATAGATTCAGAGTAACAGGCCACAAATCCAGACAAACTATCCTGTTACACATATTTTTAATGTGTGAATCTCTGCTCCATATCTGTCCCCAAGTATTAGAACTGAAATTCTACAGATAGCATGCTATTTCCATAGTAAAGGAGCTCTTGCACTGCAAAATCATAAATTGGTTTTATTTATGTTACCTGCTTGCACAGGTAGCTTATGGTATATCTCCAGAAGATTTTATAGATTAACGTAGTTTTATGACTACTCTGTAATAGTCTAAACGTAACCTTTAATTTCTTCTAAATGCAATTGTAATTTAATGGGCTTCCTATTGTTGTTACTCCTTTTGTTCTTACATAATACGGAATACACTTAAAATGCTTGGGTGCCCCTTCCCTGAATCCGGAGCTATTCATAATGTGATTTTTGCATTCATCCTCTGTTCTTCCATTAAAGAGTGGTGTATACTGTGTGAGATTACAGAATAGCCAAGAAAGAAAAAGACAGTAATTTCTGAAAATCTGTGAGAGTAATTTATGCCCTTTGTATCAGTGATTCCTGAACCTGGATAATCAACAGAATAACCTGTGGAGATTTTTTGTTTAATTCAGTCATCTGGGTTTCAGCTTGAGAGATTCCAATTTAGTGGCTTTATGATTTTTTTTCAACTGAGTTAATTCTGATGGTCAGGGCCTCTACTTTATCAGACAGTGATGTCTGAACACAGTGAAGTACCACCCAGGCCCCCTTCGGAAATTAAGGTCTATTTCACCCTACTGCTTTCCATAGTGCTGGCCAAAAGGCATAAACTGCCCCATGAAGGAACTGCCTAACTTGGAGCAAGGTTAATCCAAGGATGCGCCACATCATGAGGACCAATGCTCAGCCCCTCATCCTGCCTAGGGATATCGTGAAGGGTTATGACAGTTTCAGACCTCTCATGGGATGAATCTACATGAATCTGCTTTACAATTCCAGTATCCCTGAGCAGGCTGGGGCACTCCTGGTAAAACTGTACATTACTGTCCCTGTCCCAGTCAGCTTCCTGGGGCCCTCCTGTGATGGCTATGTTCATTACTGTTAGGATGCCAAAAGAAAGCCCTCCTCCCATCTTAAGTCAATTTCCCCTCAATCCTGCTTTAAACCCAATCCCAAGAAGGAATTAATTCATTTTTTATTCTCTACCCAGCTCCAGAGAAACTGAGCTGGCTTAGCAGCTTCCTTTTGCCAGCCATTTGCTCTTGGATGCCCACCTATCCCTATGCACTCTTTCCTACAATGAAATGCTCTCCCCTCTATTTCTCTAATCCAAACCCCCACTGCTGTCACTGCTACTTATGATTACTCTCTTTTTTGAAGCTTTGCCACCTTTATCAGTACTTATCTATAAGTGTGCATTTAAATCTCTAGTATAATCATGGATGTTCTTACATATTGGCTTACAATCTAGGGAGCATGTGTTCCAGGAGAGAAGGAACCAAGTGTTCTCTTTTGTTTCATGCTTGCTTTTGTTTTAACTTGAATGCTTATTGAATGAATGGAGACAATTAAAAAACAATGATTAATGTTCTAACATAAGACTTTGTTCTTTCTAGCCACTGATTTTATCACTTTCTGGAAGACCTAGTCATGCGTGCGCGCACGCACACACACACACACACACTACTGAAAGTAACCCTTCTTCCAAGTGTAATGGCTTATTAAAATGTTTGTTTGTTTGTTTTTGAGAGAGAGAGTGAGAGAGAGAGTATGTGCACAGGAAGGGGAGGGGCAGAAAGAGAGGGAGACAGAATCCCAAGAAGGCTCCCCTCTGTCAGAGCAAAGTCTGACACAGGGCTCACACTCATGAACTTGAGATCAGGACCTGAGTCAAAATCAAGAGTTGGACACTTAAGCTGAGCCATCCAGGTGTCCCAACCCAATGCTATTTTTAAAATTGGTTACTCTGACTTCTAAATATGTTTGAACTGAAAAGGTTAATATTTAATACTTTAGTTTGTTTTGTATAGTAATTAATTTTGACTTCTATAATGTAGTAACTATAATTATATTTTCTTTCCCTTAATATTTGAATTATAACTACAGTTGTTTTCTTCCAATACTGTTCATGGTTATTGAGTTGTATTGTCCCTTGTTTAAAAGAATGAAAAAAAATGTTTTGTTTCTTTCCTTTAAAAAACAAGAAGCCTATGGAATGCGACTAAGGATTTGAATCCATTCATCATTTAGCAACTTCAGCACTTTGGACAACTTTATGATCTGTGTTTCTACTTGCTTTCCTATAAAGTGGGGATGAAAATAATGCTTGCCATCTAGGGTTGTTAAGAGGGATGAATATTTTAAATGCAAATTCTCAACAAGCAGTACACTCTAATTTTGAAGCTATTCTTCTCCATATTTCTTTTAAATAAATTTTTAACATTCTGAATTAATTCTATAATTTATTTGTAAAGTGTTTAATTCATGAAGTAAATTTACATACCAGCTACTTAAAACACACTTGCCAAATGAAACAAAGAAACAAAATGAATGGAGAGGTGTGTGGGGGTAAAGGACCAGGTAACTGGCACATGGTCAGCTCATGATAAAAGTTAGCTCTTGTTAGCATTTCAAACTAACTCCATAGTCAGCACCCTTCATCACTCTTGATGTAATGTTTCAGTATATAATAGAGAAGGAACACAATGATGCTGCTTTATTCTGGACTCACAGAAGTGAAAATAGTTCAGGTCAAGAGAGGAATATATCAAATGTAGCAGGTGGCTGGAGACTGTAGCTGATTCCCTCTCATCCCTGCAAAAAGTCATGCACCTTGGTGGTTGGGTCAAGTGTATAAACGAGTGGTTTTAAACCATGTTGGCTCATCACAATAACTTGTGGAGGTGGTTTTAGTGTACTTTCCAGTTTCAGTTTGATATCTGAATTTCATTTGGAATGGCCTGAGCCCCAGGTATCTATATTTTTAAAATTTCCCCCAAGTGATTCCTATGTGTATCCAGGGTTGAAAAACTATGGTCAAACTAGTAAGTTAAAAGTGACTGGCATTATTAGCAGGTCATGGGGAAACAAAATAAGGCAATGCTTGGGATTTGCAATAGAACAGTATCTTCCAACACTCAAACTACAAATGAACACATTTGTATTGGGGCCAAAAGGTGACTGTATCTCAATGAAAGCTCTGATATCCCTAGCAGAAACATATATCTACTACAAAAAATACTGATGTTTAATAGAAGAATAGAAAATGGAGAGTCATAGAAGAAAGACATAGTCTTTTAAGAGCCATGCAGGATAGAGGAAATGTTTACCAGGAACATCAAAGTTAGAATTATATCGGTAAGGATATGCCTTTGGGGAAATAAACTGATAAGCTATCTTAACCTGATACCATTGAAAATTCTAAACTTGTATCCTACAGAATTCTGTTCCACTGACATTTGGCATGCTGCAGGGAGTAAGTCCTCACGTTGAACAGATAGGAGTAGTTTTTTCCACTTGATAGTATTCTCACTGTAAATTAAGACACATACATTCATGATATACACAGTAAATCTCCTGTGAGCTTGGCAGATCTAAGGATCTCAGCATCTAATCAAATTTAGGAAACAGACAAGGTGAGTTCTTAACCCTGAAAAGCTGAATTCTGGAACCTAGATGGTGGTAAATCTCAAGTTTGGGGCCTCAGCACAAAATGATCTTCCTTATTTACCAAGAGATATCCACCTTTCTGCTTTACAACCACCTCTTGTAAAGAAATTCATCAGAATTGTCAAGTCACTTCCTGAAGCAATGGAAAAGAGAGCCTCACCTCAACGTCTAATCCTTTGGGGCAGGAAGTTTTGCAAAAATGATTGCATATTTATAGCTTTCCCTCAATCTCTAAATTGGTCTAAAACATGGTTGAAAATACATTTTTAAAAACTTCGATAATATTGTGTCTGACAGGGATGGGAACAAAATCACTAACCTTGTTGCCAGTGAGAAACAAAGGAAGTTGGTTTGATCGATCAGAAAGAGCATCAATGTTGACTGTAGCCCACTATCTAAAAAGCCAATCTGTAAAGTGTTATCAGCGAGAGAAGTAAAGGAGTGCTGAGTGAGAGGAAAACAGGAGATTCAACAGCACCTTTAAGTAATTCCTTAGGTGACAAGTAATGAAATATATGAAAAGTGAAAAAGGAAAGTTTCCCTATTTCTGAAATATTTGGAGAGTCTGTTCTTAAACAGATGTTTTAGGTAAATGTTTTGATGATTATAGAAGTAAAGGCAAAATCAAATTAATAATTCACAGTTCAAAAGATATCTATGTAAATAAAAACAGACTTCTGAACTGAGGTTCAAAGAAATGTAAGTAAGGAAAAATGTTGTGTCAAATGGAAAAATTAAATACTGAAACTATTCCTCGTAAGTCCAATACCAGCAAAATCCTGAAACCAAATGACTATCCATTGGAGTCAGAGAGGAGATAAAGTTATTTTAATACTGTATACAGTCACTCATCTTTGTCGTTTAAGCATCTTCTACAAGAGAGAAGGTGAAGACAATTAAAAGAAAACATTGTGGAGGTGCACTGTGGGGGCACCTGGGTGCCTTCCTCATTAAGTGTCTGACTTCAGCTAAGGTCACGAGTTCACAGCTGGTGGGTTTGAGTCCTACATGGAGCTGTATGCTGTCAGTAGAGCCGGCTTTGGATCCTCTGTCTCTCTCTCTCTCTCTCTCTGCCCCTCCCCTGCATTCTCTCTGTCTTTCTCAAAAATAAACATTCAAAAAAGTTTAAATAAAAACAGACATTGTGGCCTTTATTACCTTTTGTAAGGAATTTACTTTTTTCCCTTGGCTCCAGTACACAGAGCTGTTTGGGGTTCCTTCCTCTCATGTTCCGGCATACACAAGCTAAGAGAAAAGGAAAATAATTTGATTCTTTGTTTGCTTTCCTATGTAATGTGAACCCAGGAACACATTTGATTCTATTTATTTGATGGATAGATAAATAGAGTTCACATACATGTATAGATAATTTTATATGAAAGAAATAAAGAATGGAAAAATTATTAAGGTGTCATTAGCCAGAGAGGTTTTTTTCTTGTTACCATAGTGAACATTTTAGAGAAATTCCTTCCCATTTTACACATGCACATATACATATAAATATACATATATCTGCTTCTATACAGATATGTGTATATACACATGTTTCTGCTCAGTTTAATAGTTCTTCATCCCCACCCCACTCATCTATACTTCCAGTAGTTTTTAGGTAAAAAATATCCATCTATACTTCGCATCTTAAAACCTGGTCAATATTTTCATTTTTAAAGGCCCGTTAGGAGGATATAAATTATCTTGGACTCAGTGAATTCATATAAAACTTTCTGGCAAGTTTTTCTAAATAGTATCATTCCATAAGTAGAAGAAACCATTCATTTGAATCCAAGACCAACAGTCAGGAGAACAATAAGAACACTGATAAAAATATAAAGTATATCATATGTTGGTCCTATTGTTATTAATCTGTTATTTCAATTTCAATTCATGCATCTAAAAAGCCAATGACTGTGATTCTCTAGTCTGATACTTTTGGTTTTATGATAAAGATAATGGATCACTAGTGACTTTCAGAGTTTCTTTCTAATCTCAGAATTTTCTCATAATTGGAAGAAAATATAATTATATAAATAATCATAGAAATATATTAGGTTAATATATTCTTTTTAAGTTTTTCCCTTTATAGGCAATTGCACAGATCTGCAGGACACCACACAGCTCTCCACCTTGAGTACTGAAACACTCATTCTTCCAACTACTGGGAATATTAATAACTAACAGTTCTCAGCCCTGGCCTGAGGACAGCCATTTTGCCCAGGTTTATGCCCCCTTTCCAGGGCCAGCCAGAGACCAGGAACTAATCAGCACAGGGGAATAAAGGGCTGACTTAATTGCACCAACTTGTGATACGGCTGCAGAGGCATGCCAGCTCCAGGACTCCCTTTGGTGTGGAAGACTCAGGCCTTCGTTGTGACTGCACCACATTTCAATGTCTCCCTCTGCCCAAAGCAGCTTTCCCCACTCTCCTGACAGCTGCTAATCCTGAGAAAGCTCCTCAATAACCTTCTGCTTGCTGACTTCCCTTTCAGAGTTTGCTTCCTAGTTAAACTGACCTGGAACAAATATTAAGAGACAGATTAGCCCACTCCAAAGTGGTCCCCACATCTGGGGGTTGAGTAGGGGTGGAAGTTTTGTAATATGATTACAAATATGATTACAAACAACAAATATGTTGTGTAGAATTGTATCTTCTGTCTGTATCACTGTACAGACCTTGACTTTAAAGAGTAGCACTAGCCTTCAGGGTAGCACAAAGTTTGTGGTCACTGATGGATGGTCCTCTCATCCCTATCTGATAAAAATGTAGGACTGTAAAAATGGCACATTAGAATAATCTTTTCTCAAAATTGATTTTCTGAAGAAGGATTTCAAGTCTGTGACTCCCTATTGACACAGATGAAAGATGGAAAATGCAAGGCTATTTTCAGTCCATTATGAATATATAAATAACCCTCACTTACTACAAACATCTACTAAAAGGCAGCAGCTACAAGGAGAAGAGAGTGTTGCTGGCCAGCACAAGACTATTCTCTGGAGAGTTGTTTCCAAATTATTTTTTAAATGTTTTATTTATTTTTGAGAGAGAGATAGAGACAGCGAGAGCAGGGGAGGGTCAGAGAGAGAGAGGGAGTCACAGAATCTGAAAATAGGCTCCAGGCTCTGAGCTAGCTGTCAGCACAGAGCCCGACACGGGGCTAGAAGCCACGAACCATGAGATTATGACCTGAGCTGAAGTCAGACGCTTAACCAACTGAGACAGGCAGGCGCCCCAAGAGTTGTTTCTTTAAAAACAACTTTCATATTTCAATTAAGCATCAATTCGTATAGGTAGAGTGTAGAGTATTGTACCTAAATTAAGAAATCCCAAGAGTTCATGGGTGTCTCAGTCAGTTAAGTGAGCAACTTTGGCTCAGGTCATGATCTCACAGTTCGTGGGTTTTGAGCCCCGCGTAGAGCTCTGTGCTGACAGCTCAGAGCTTGGAGCCTGTTTCATATTCTGTGTATCCCTCTCTCTCTCTGCCCCTCTCCCTCTTGTGCGCTCTCTCTCTCTCTCTCTCTCAAAAATAAATAAACATTAGAGGTGCCTGGGTGGATCAGTCAGTTAAGTGTCTGACTTTGGCTCAGGTCATGGTCCCCCAGTTCATGGGTTTGAACCCCCGCATCCGGCTCTGTGCTGACAGTTCAGAGTCTGGAACCTGCATCAGATCCTATGTCTCCCTCTCTGTCCCTTTCTTGCTCATGTTCTGTCTCTTTCTCTCTCAAAAATAAAATAAAGTAATTTAAAAATAAACAAATAAATAAACATTAAAATAAAGAATTCCCAATGGGAAAAAAACAAGGTAGAGGTAAAGGAAACTTTGCCTATAGAAGTAAAAAGGAGAGAAGGTCAATAAAAAATTGTGTCTTAATCTTCTAAATACTTTCTTATCATAAAGTTTGAATGAGTCATAATTACCACCATAAAGTCTTCATTTTGTGACACATGTGAAGCAGTAAACAGTATTCAATTTGATTTAAAAGCATTTATTGAGTGTGCATTATATGCAAAGCACTATGTTATATGATGTAAGAGATGTAAAGGATCTGACAATCTCATTTGGGTACATAAAGCAAATGCTTTATCAGTCTAATGCAAAGTGGAGAAATAAACTAAGGGCTGTCCAAGGACATCCAGTGGAAGCAGAGAATGCCATGGGATGAAGGCTCACAAGATGCTTCTTGAGAATAACTCCATTTAATACAAGAGCAGAAGAACGGATTGCTAAGAGAGCCGTCATTTCAAACCAGCAGTGTATGTGAAAGGTCATGAAAGTTGGATGGAGTGACAGAGGTGCGCATGGAAGACAGAAATAACTATTATTACATTCTCATTTTCTTTTCTCTGGCAAGCTTTGATTAGTAAATATGGTAAGCCTCTCTTTTTCCTCCGTCCCTTTAAGCCCCATCTCAAAAGAAACCACATAGTAATTTGAGAGTTGGCATAATTAACTCCACCAGTGGCAATGTCTTCAAAAGCAAGATATAGAGTCATTCCATTAAACATTTATGGAAAGAGCAACAGTGAAACTTAAAAAAAAAAAGAACCAAAACTACTTTGCCGAGAGTTGTAAAATATTGACCAAAAATAATTTTTTCTATACCAAAAGGACTTACACCTGATAATGTTAATGTAAAATCAGTAATATAAAATCAGTTAATGTAAAATATCAGTTTCTACTGCTTTAGTTGGTTACATAATAATTACAGTTCATATATTTTAATTAATAAACCACTTTTTCAGAGTTTCTTTAAGCTCTTGTATGATAAAACAGGTTGGTCTCCAAGGAAACTATTGTTATTGTACATATTTTACATCTTTTTTCACCCCTGAAAAGTCACTGGCAATCATTTTATTGGTTATATCTGAGAGTGAATAATATAAGTTAGACTAGTGTTACTTTCTCATTTAAAAATGAAAATAGCTGCAGAGGACTGAAGCAGAACTATTTATAAGATGCTTTTAAGGCCTAGTATAGTAGTCTCTAGACAAAAGAAGTAAATTATACTTTTAGATGAGATCAAAGACTTTAGGAAAGGAGCTGCTGTTATACACTGTGGTATAATATTCATAATAATCAAGTGGTGGCGAACGGGATGGACACGGAGAGCGTTCAGACTGCACCTCCTGCCTCTCCACATGAAGGAGTGGCTTCAAGTGGGATGGCTTCCTATGGCTAACCGTCTGCTAGCGGCTGCCCTTGTCATTTTTTCCCCAGTTACTCTGTTAGAATACCTCTGTTTAAAATGGGCCCCAAGCTGGGAGGAAGTTACAGTCCTCTGAAAGGAAGTCTGTAAAATATGAAGAGCGTCTGTCTCCCTATCTGCTATGGAAAAGCTGATTTGGACCTTTTTGAGGCTTGTTACAAAGTGTAAAGGAGAATAGCCATGGCCTGTGTAGATCATTAGAGAACAAGATTGGGCCTCTTTGTAAGAGTGACTGTAGTGGCATCTGTACTCCTGATGGGAGACCTTTCAGATCCTGCCACCCACTCCTTCCTGCCCAGAGCACAAACACACACCGCATATATGGATTTAGAAAAACCTAACTAATGTTCAGAAATTTTAATATTCAATGGTCAGAAATATTTAATCATTACCTAAGAGACACCAGGTACTACTCTAGGCCTTAAGTATTGACTTGCGAATAGCCAGCACTTAATGAGTTCATGGTCTAGAAGAAGAGATGGGATTTAAGCAAAAAAGTTAATGGATACACATATAAATTAAATTATTGGTGAATCCTCTTAAGAAAAAGAAGAGAGATTAGAAATATTAGTGTGGGGTTCCTACTTTACATTGAGTATTTGCAGAAGACCCTCGAGTAATATAGTATTTAAGCTGAGGTCTGAAGAAAGAAAAGGAACCAGCAATTTGGAGGGAAAGAAAAAGTCAGTGCCGTTGTTGTCGTTGTTGTTGTTGTTGCTGTTGTGGTTTTTAACTGCAAGGAACTTGGGAAATGATATATTACTCTAATCAGATAACCATAATTTTGTTAAAAATCAACAGAGGATGTCTAACAGAAGGAAGATATTCCTTATTTTCCTATTGCTACTTATTTCATTTCCTTCTCGTAACTATCAAATACTTCAATGTACGATTTATGCATCAATGATATCATTTTCTAACTTATTGTTTCCGGAAGAAAAGTATTGAAATATATCCTGAGGTACCCAGCTAGAAATGAAAATGCCCAATTTCTAGTTCTGTTTTCTTTAGAAAAGAAAGTCACATGGTAAAGTCCAAAATCAGTGGATCAGGGAAGTACGAAGAGACTGAACGAAGATTTACCAAATATAGACCACACTACCATGTCCTGTTTGCAAAAATGTTGCTCATACATTATGAAAATGATAACTCTTCTAACTTTATGTCAGACTGTGAATCAAAAAATACAATCTTGGAGTAACATAAGTATTGTGTCAATGTAAGATCTCTTTTGGAAACTATGGAAACCTGATCCTATCCTATAGGTAATAAAATAATGTTTCTATTAAAATATGTTTTAGGAGACAATGATATCGTCTATATTCCATCAATGCTTTATATCCAGAACATAGTGAATAGTTTTAGGTTTATGTTATGTATATATTGTCATTTAGTGTATATAAATTTAATGGTATATTAATATAGAATAAATGAAAAAAATATCTTTCATTACATGGTACACATTTAGCCTGTGGGGTTAATCGTCATTGGAGGTCACTGAATCAAATGCTGTGGCTAGAATTTTGAAGGCTGTTGAAAAATTTTATGATGACTAATAGCATTCATCATTATTCATGCCAACCTCCAGGTAATGAACTCTCCCACTTGAGGCTCTGACTGATCACCTCAGGGGTCAAATGGAATGGTCCCCTTTGTGTAGTTAATAATAGGCTATTCATTTGGGAACATTCATAAGCTTGAAACACAGATAAGAAGTAATATTACAGACCTCCAAAAATCATATTATGCTTCAACATTTCAATGTAGTGAGGAAAACAATCCTATTTATCACTATCCACACTGTTCTCAGTTATTATATTTTTACCCCAATTGGCTTTGATCAATCTGAAGTGAATCAAGATTGAAATTACAGCTATTTTTCAATTATATATAAGTAGATAATCCATTCTTAATGCAGAATTCCAAGCAAAACTTAAACTCTCAAAGAAAAGAAAAGTTTTTGTTTTTCCTTAAAGATTTATATTAGTCTTATTCTAAGTGAGGGTCCATTTTAGAAGGCACTAAAACAGAAAAATTGAAGAGACTCCTTTTCTTTTTCTCCCATTTCTATCTTGCTCCCCAGTAAGTTCTCTACTCCCCAAGGAAATGTCGGAAAAATGCAAATGCTAATGTGAGTCTTCAGGTTAAAAATACAACATAATTTCTCCATCTGCATTGTGAAATGGAAGATAAAAATGAGTTAAGCAAAATAACTTTCCAGTTCCTTCTAAATTGGTTTTTCACAGTTCTTTTTATTCTTTTTATTTTTGAAAAATTTTGTATTATTACAAAAAATTATCTTATTTGACAAATTAGGTAATTTCTATACAGACAAAAATATATGTGTTTTGGGGTATTGTCTACTATTTTGACTTATGTAAATTCCTATTATCTCCCTTAATCAAAGGCACAAACATCATAATACGGTTTTATTTTAGTAAAAGTATTTTCATGGGTGGAGGACCAATTCCATCTTTTGTATATAAAGAAGCAAAGTACAGCATAAAATCATTTAAGTTATTTTGAAACATGTATCATGATCAAAATCCCATAAGCAGAGAAAAGGTACATTGGAAGGATAAGGGTTTGAGGTAAATTAGTAAGAGAAAGGATGAATGTGAAAAAGATTGATGCGGTCTCTCTAGTGTTAGGCAAAATACAAAATAGTGATAAATCCAGGCCTCGAAAAGCAAAGTTGACATATCACTGAAAATCTATGGAAATTCACAACTCTATTTCTTAGTTTTAAATACGTAAATAAGTATATGTATGTGATTATTTGCTGTTTCTTATTTTTTTTGCCTGTAATTCAAAGGCATTTACTTTTTAAAACCTTGCTAGATATATATTTTTAGACATATATTACAAGTTGTTAAGTGAGTTACTTTTGTCTGACAATATAAAAATCTATTAGGAATATTAGTTTAGTCTATTAAATTAGTGTCACAAAAGTGCAAAGAAATAACACTCATAATTCAAACTTCTTTTGGAATACAATAGGTGCTTGTCATTTCAGCACATCTAGTTTGATTATCCAACAGATCACAAAAACCAATGTATTAAAGTAGTTTGTAATCTTTTTTGGGATGTAAGTTTAAAAAATTAAGTGATGTGTGGGGTGCCTGCGTGGCTCAGCTGGTTAAGCTTCCAATTCTTGATTTTGGCTCAGGTCATGATTTCACAGTTGAAAGATTAAGCCCCACATCAGGCTCTGCACTGAGTAAAGCCTCCTTAGGATTCCCTCTTTCCCCCTCTCTCTCTACCCTTCCCCCCTTGCATGTACCCTCTCTCTCTCAAAATAAATAAATAAACATTAAAAATGTTAAATAAAAAAATTAGATGGTGTGCCCATGATGCTTGAGTTACCAACATGAATAAAGCTGATTAGTTCTTGTATGTCTAGTTGGCCATGTCTAGGAGTGCCAAAAAAAGTTGAAGGTTTGAGTCACAGCTGTCCTTTGCTTCCGAAGAGCTAGTAACAAAAGCTAGAATACAAAGAAAGTAACTTCTCCCTTCTTTCTACCTTCAATTTACAACCTATCCTCCTTCCCCTCCAACTGGAAGTCAGCTGAGAAGGGAGCCCAGGAAGGAGATTTTGTAGTGACTCAGCCCCAGCATCACAGAGGTTGGGGTTGGACATAGCAGACAAATAACAGCTCAAAAGCTTGTTTTGGTTTTGTGAGGAAAAAGAGCCCATTACTAACACTACAGATAAACTGAGGTGAATACATGTAAAGAAGTGATGGTATTCAAACATGTGTGTACTTAATAATGCGTGCAGAGAGATATTACATTAAATTTGAATTTTTAATGATTTTAAACAAAATTGACTATTCTCATCATATGTGGAATCACTCTGAGCTTGTTGGAGAATCACACTCTGAACCATGGAGAAAATGCTGAAGTTAACACAGTCAGCTATTACTCCCAATCTCAATGATCAATATTTACTCAATCTTCTTTTTAAAAAAAACACCATTATTTTATATTAATGAAATAAAATATTCTCATGATAGATTTTGTAAGTTTCTATTTTGAATATAGAAATAGAAACCATAATTTCAGTAGATTAAAATAACTTCTGATGCATACTAGATACCTTATTCTTATTTTTTCTCCTGTTATATTTTCTAATTGACTATTGGTAGTACATGGGAACCCATTGGGTTAGAGTTATTTATCTTATATCTAGTCACTTTATGTCTTCTATTAACTTGATTTTTAAGGATTTCAATTAAAAATAATATTGTCAATCAAGAACAAAATAACACTACTTCTATTTCATATTGTATTTGATTAGAAAGAGCATCAGTAAGCATCATTCCTTTCCTTACTACAAAAATAGTTCTTGAAACTAACTTTTAGACTTTTTACTTTTACATGTTTTAATGTTTATTTATTTTTGAGAGAGAGACAGAGTATGTGCAGGGGAGGGTCAGAGAGAGGAAGACACAGAATCCGAAGTGGGCTCCAGGCTTCGAGCTGTCAGCACAGAGCCCGACACGGGACTAGAACTCATGAACCATGAGATTATGACCTGAGCCGTAGTCACTTAACCTACTGAGCCATCCAGAAGCCCTAAGCTTTTTACTTCTTTTGTTCTTAAAGCTGTTATACTACTTGTCAGGCTCTGAGTTGCTACCTAAAGTACAAGAAGTAATTTTTTGAAATTTAGAAGTGAATCATATTTTCTTTATCTACTTTATTGTTTTAGAGCACCATAATTAAAATAATTTTTAAAGTATATCACATTCTTTCTAATATACTCTTTGAATACAATTTAGCTGTCAGTAGCTAAAGGGTGCTTGCTATTGCACTAGATGTTGTGAGGGGGAAAAAATGAACCCACTAATACCAAAAAAAGTCATTGCTTTCACGTAGTTTCTGGTTTAGTTGGGTAGGCAATTAGACCTGTCACAAAGGAGTCTGTAATAAAAATACTAAACAATTATAATAGTTAACATTTACTAAGTGTTTACTGCATACCAATTATTTTTTGAGATAGGTTTTGGAATTATGTATGTATATGATAAATCTGAGGCCCTAAACATGTTGACGTACTTGCTTAAGTCATAAAACTAAGATCTAGCCCAGCTGGGTTAAGAGTGTGGGTAGTCTGACCTAGAATCTTCTTAAACATGGTGTTATATATTCTTCTGAGAACTAAGAAAGCAGTGTCAATTAGATGATAATAGGTCATGACAGTTTTATGGAATTTTTAAGGATCCTGTGGTATTCTGAGAATGGAGAATATTTTAGACAGAGTCCCTCTGATGGGATAGTGGTGTGAAAAGGACAGGAATCAGGAAAAGCAATGAGTGGACCTGTCAGAAGCAAAAGGTGAATAAAGGAGAATCATAAACTTGAAAGAGATTGGGGAAAACCATGAATGCGAACCTATAGACTTTATTTTCAGCCGGAAAATAGTAGGGAACAATAGAGGAAATGAGGCACTGTGAAGCAGTAACCACATACTGCAGTTCTAGATCTCTTTCAACAGTGTTGATAAAAAAGGCAATGAAGACATTTCAGCCTAAGCAACATTCAAGGAAAAGAGACCCCAAGAAATCACAAGCAGCAATAATTACGGCTGAGGAAAATATGTGACATCCAGAAACAAGCTACTTTGATTGTGGTGAATACTTTTCCTTTAAGCCTATTGCAGCCCCACAGGAGACAGTCGGAGGGAACAAAGCCTCAGGTTCAAATGTTCTGATGCAATTTCCATCTTCAGAATTCTGTCAGACTGAGGTCGAAATATTTTTATCCAAATCCTCCTAAGATTTCAGGTAGCCTCCAGCTATGTTGAACCACTTTTCACACAGTTTCAAAACTTCCATTCCTTTTATTCCTGAAATATGGGTTTGCTTTATCTTAAAACACACGTGCGGGCATGCATGCACACACACTCCACACGACAAAAAGCCTATAGAAAAGAAAAGTTACAGAAATCTTTAAGAATATCAAAAGAGATTAGCTGCGTATCCTGGTGTGGGTCCTCATGCACATGTTATCTCACTAGTTTATTTTTTTCCTTCTGTAGAAATGACCTTAGAAATAGGGATGTGTTATAAAGCTCTATGCTAAAACACATTTTAATTGACTTTCTAAATTTAGAAAAGTTCTGCTTTAAGCCACTTTCAGACATTTTTGTGTATACCTTAAAGTATTGAAAATCTAATGATTTTTCAACAGCTGGCACTTTACAACTAGAAATTCCATCCTGCTTCATTTAAAATCGTAAGTGTGATGACTAGTAATAAAACTATTTATAATTGCAATTATAAGAAAAGGTTCCCTACTTCTACCAAAAAAAAAATTTAGCTGCCTCAACCACATTTCCATGTAAAAAAGAACATTTGCATGATCAAATCTGAGAACCATATTTTAGTCATTTTACAAATGTTCACCAAGAGTAATTTAAATATATGTGTTAAATGCAAAATATTTTTAGATGATGGTGTCGAAAATACAGTGAGTGACTGATGCCAGGGGAAAAAAATCCATGTAACTTTATGAAAATTCACATTTGCTCTGTATTTTAATTTACTTTAGATTTCTTTTCAGACATATTATTTGAGGTTTTGCTTAGAGGAAATAGAAGTTATCCTCTAAAGCAATGCTATCCAATGAAACTTATGTACTTAATAGAAATGTTCTGTATCTGTGTTATCTAATACAATTGCTATAAGTCATACATATTGGCTTTACTTGTGGCTTAGAAAGTTAACTCAGGGGCACCTGGGTGGCTCAGTCAGTTGAGCATCCGACTTCGGCTCAGGTATTGATCTCACGGTTCATGGGTTCAAGCCCCGTGTAGGGCTCTGTGCTGACAGCTCAGAGGCTGGAGCCGGTTTCGGATTCTGTGTCTCCTTCTCTCTCTGACCCTCCCCTGCTCACGCTGCCTCTCTCTCTCAGAAATAAATAAAACATTAAAAAATTTAGAAAGCTAATTTTAAATTTTATTTAATTTCAATTAATTTGAAGTTAATGTTAAATAACTTCATGAAGCTGGTGGCTACTGTATTGGATGGTACAATATAAAGTCTGCAAGTAGTCAAAATATGTTTTCAGTGTATATAGTAATCTTTTTGAGAATTTAGTTTTTTGCTCGTATACTTTTTACATTACCAATAAATCAATGAATATAAAATACAAAGGAAACTTAACGTTCTAATCCCTTGATGTATTTATCTTATATATGTATATTTGTTCTGTCAAAGCTTAAACCAATCAATATAGTAAAAACAATTGGTGACAGAGGAGGAGAGAATCTTAAATGACCAGTTAGTCATTTCTAATACTGTCTATGAGTTCTGTTTTTCCATAGATGGGTCTCTATGACATGTTTGATTTGAGGGATCGACACAAAAGAAAATAATTTCATGTTTACTAATGTATCACTACATTTCCATACATTCCCTATCACTTTGGAGCTTTGGAAATGAAACATTTTTTTTCTCTTTTCTGGCTAAAGTCATTGAGGAAAATCTCAAATTTTTTGTTGATTAAATGTATGTCCTTCAAACACCCTAGCTCTGTGTGTCTTTGCAGTGTTTTCAAAAATCTCCCCAAGAATTATTTTATTTAGTAGTCCTACTTAATGTACAGTTATAGCTGTTACTGCTTGATGCATGGCCTCACACAACAGAATAAACAAATGGTAGCTGTCACACAAAATTATTCACCCTCTATCTTTCCAAGATGACTTGTTTTCACGGTGATATTACTGCCTACATCCCTTTCTCATTTATTCCCCACCCCCACCCCCGCCCACTTCGATTGATTCTAGATGTTTTGGTGTTTCTACCTCTCTAATATATTACCTACTTTATTCGAATATGTAGGTGGTATGTTTTTAAGTGAATCAATAATGAAGTAGTTGAGACCACAAGCCTCATCACCCTCTACATGCTATTAGTATTAGACTCCCAAGGGCCAACTGTGCAATGAACCACGGTAATGAGGTTGATAGTTCATGAAGGAGCTGATGTGACAAATTGCCAACCTGCTGCAGGGACAGCCTCCTTAACCCTCCAGAAGGCCAATGTTATTCCAATTTTCATCCAGTTTTCCTCTTGTTCCAAATGTGCCAGTGCTAACACAGTATTTAAATGGATACATGCATCCCCCATCCCCTTGCAGAAGAGAGCACCTGGTGGCATGGGCATTTATAATCCCCTTTTCAAATTGACATGTTCCCGGGGTGAATTTAATCAGCTTTTGTCATACATTTGAAAGTACAAAAGGAAGTTTCATTTTTCATGCCTTGTTTTAGAAGCATTTCTGAAAACAAGCATCTTCATTTCTTGCTGGTCTGGATCCATAAGAACTTTTTAGATCTATTATTTCCTCTCCTGATCGTCCCAGTCACTGACTTTTGTGATATTCCCTCATATTTGAATGAAACACCTTGCAGGCATGTTTTCATTCCTTTCTTCCTCTGCCTGAGTTTGTAATCTGGCAAAGAAAGGCAAAACTCTCACCTTATTGGAAAAAAAGCATTGCTTAAGTAAAATTAAATCAGGTGAATTTCTTTGTGGATTAAAAAAAAAAGCTAATTCTTTACTTTCCTCTTGAGCTCTTCACTTTTTTTTTAAAGGTTTTTTGTTTTGTTTTGTTTTACTTCTACAAAGATGTTATTGTTACCAGCTGGACAGTAATAATGAGTCATCTCTGACTTTGAGGGAAAATCTAAGGCAGAATCATGCTTTCTGTGTAGCTAGCCTTTTAAAAGACACTTAAAAGTATTTTTAAGAAAGTTTACACTTCAGAGAATGGTTCCCAAACCACTGCTGGCTTCACCTGCAGAGAGGACCCTGGACATCATGCGCTCAATTTCTAATAGTGAAACTAAAGGATTCTTAGAGGTGATAAAACAATTCATTTCTTTTGTTTCAATACATGAGATACTTCTAAAATTCCTGGTTAAATAATTAAATTTTCTAACTTGGACCTTTACTTCTTCAGCCCCCAGGTTCAGGCTTCTGTGAATCACCCAGAACACAGCTTTGTTTTCCAACCTTAAGGAGTATGACTCTCTAATCTCCATATAAATCAGGCACTGTGAGCACATACAGTTGACCCTATGTAAAACACCGCAATTATTCTCATACTATTCCTCAGGCACATGTTTTGTCTTCTTAATCTAAATTCCTTGAGGCGAAGACAAACATGCTGCTTTCTGTTGGACTCCGGCTTTAAGATTTTCAGTAAATGCTGGCTAATTGCATCCTGCATGTTATGGGTAGCCCTTGTTATTCAGTCTGGGAATCTCATCGTGTTGCAGATTATTACCATGAGAATCGCTTTTTAGTTTACACACCCAAAGGTTACAAACCAGCAGTCCACTAACTAGATTTAATTGCTAGACTTGTTTTGATTGGTCAGTGAAGTGTTATTAAAACATTAAACCTTAAATGCTTTTAGATGGGGGATATCTGCTTCAACTCAACCCTATCTAATCCTTACTCTCCAACACTCAAAGAACCTGCTGCTCAGCCAGAGAATATATGTGAGTGTGAAACCCTTGTCTCATTTAGTTTATGACCCTGTGTGACACCTTCATTCATTGAACATCTATCTCTCAAATGCCAGTGGAAGGCAGGCACGGTTCCAGAAACAAATAAACAGATAGAAATCCCTGTTTTCATGGAGTTTATGTTCTAGAGAGCTACATTCTGGGATCTTATAATTTCTCAATAAACATTTGGGAAAAACTGAATAAAGTAGGGATTAGTATTAGTCCAGGGCCCCTGAGAAGCAGATACCAAGATGAGATTCAAAAGCAAAATCTTTGTTAAGAAAATGCTGATGTGCGGGGCGCCTGGGTGGCTCAGTCTGTTAAGCATCCGACTTCAGCTCAGGTCATGCTCTCACGGTTCATGGGTTCGAGCCCCGCCTCGGGCTCTGTGCTGACCGATAGCTCAGAGCCTAGAGCCCGCTTCAGATTCTGTATCTCCCTCTCTGTCTGACTCTCCTCTGCTTACGCTGTCTCTCTCTCAGAAATAAATTAAAAAAACATTAGAAATTTTTAAAAAGAAAGAAAAAGAAAATGCTGATGTGGAAGGAAATAGGGCCTGTCCAAATTATGACTTGGTTTGTCTGCCTGAACCCAATCTTAAATGGGTGGTTCTAGATACATGAGAACTCAGTAGCTTGTGTCAAGAATTTCACCTCAACCAGAGTGCATAACAGGACATTTCTCAGAAGGAAGTGTGATCCTCTCTTGCTGATGGCAAGGCCTTGCTTGTGATTTCCAGGGGACTGTATCATGGTGTTCTCACTTTCCACAAACTCTGTACTGCTTCACATCCTCCTACTGACACCTCCAACACCATGGGGGCCAGTAGATGGACGGAAGATAACACCCAAGCAGCAGTGCTTACTGTCCCCAGCCTGGATCTAGTGCTTCAGCCTTTCCTGATCCAGGCCAAATTCAGAGCTGGCAACCCTCCATGTCTCCTGCGGTGTAAGTACATAGCTACGGAATGCGGTGTCTCAGGAGCCCACATTGGCCTACCAAAAAAACATGCTTTCTTTGTAGTGGGAGATGGGAAATGCAGCCCTTTGTTCCCTTGGAGGAGACTTTCCAGTTTGCCTCTGTCCACTGGACTCTAAAAAATTCACTGAGTTGGCCAGTCAATGAATCTTTATAAGAGTTATCTCCAACCCTCTGGACCATATGTATCTTACTAATGATTCCAGTATAGTAGCCACCTGTTACTTGTCCTGTCCAGTCAGCAGGATGTCAATGTAATGGACTAGAGTCATTCTATGGGATGCCCAGGGGGTCCAGATCTCACTGTACTATATAATGGCAGAGGGCAGAGAAGTTAACATAACTGATGCAAAATTTTAAAGAATATTTTTGTCTTCCCATGTGAATGCAAATTGTTTTTAATCCTCCTTTCTAATCGGGACAAAATAGAATTACTGCATACTACGTACTTGAGGTCTTATGAATTCACTTTAACAATAATACTATGTCTGGCACAGCAACTGTGATGGGGTTGCTACTTAGCTATACCTGCAGTGTGGTCTGTAGTCATTCTCCAGGGCCCTCTGATTTCTGGAGCAGCCAGAATTAAACAGATATGAAAAAGTCCATGACCTTACTAACTTTATGTAAGTAAAAGAGATTGGTAGCACCAATCTCTATTATTTCTCCACGGGTATGGCATTGGTTTTGGTTTGCTACCTTGCAGGTAAGGCAGTTACAGAAATTTCCATTTGACCTTTACCACTGTATCAGCTTCATCACTATGTTATTATACGAACCAAAAGCCCAACGTGGGAGTTCTTCCAAATGCTAATTATGTACACAGTGACTGGGAAGTTGCTCATCCAATGTATCTTGGATGTGTGGGCCAACTGGGAGCCAGATTTTATCCAGGACCCTGTTATTATCTGGTCCTTATAACTTCCCACTATATCCAGAGAACTATGAGGAGGCTTTGGGTCTTAAAGTATCAATGTCAACCCAGACACTATGTTTAATAGTCTGTTGGTTATTCCCCATTCCCAAAGTAGAGTAGACCAAGTATGGCCATAGATCACTCTGGAAGGGTAGATGAATCATGACAATAGATATTTACCATGAAGTTCCAGGGACCCTCTTCCTAGAGAACCAGCCATGTCTTTAATCATTGGGTTCTGGATTTGAAAATTGGCTCAAATATTGGAACTGAGCAAGAGACAGTGACTTTTTCTTGGGTTGACCACTCTCTATCACCTTCTTCAACATTTTTAATTTATTTTAGTATTATAGACATTAAGCTGAAATTTAAGCTTTGTTTATTTACCATCTGTTTTACCTCTAAGAACTATGCTCCATTACCCATCTCTACAACTTCCTACAGGTCAAGTCTTTTTAGCTTCTCCTCCTACCTTGTCCATATTTTGGTAATTGTGTATCCTAGTGTCCAGTGATTAAGCACTACTATTTGGCCTCTATTACTTCTTTGGGGCCCTTCATCTCCACAGGTGTTCATGAGGTCAACTATGTGAATGCTGCTTCTACTTTCATGGCTGGCTTGCACAGAAGAGTCACCGCTGAAAGTTAAAAAAAGAATTTTTTTAATGTTTATTGATTTTTGAGTGAGAAAGACAAAGAGTGCCAGCAGGGGAGGGGAAAGAGAGAGGGAGACACAGAATCTGCAGCTAGCTCCAGGATCTCAGCACATACCCAGATGTGGGGATCGAACCCATGAACCATGAGGTCATGACCTGAGCCAAAGATGGATGCTTAACCAACTGAGCCACCCAGGCACCCTTGATCTTCTTAGTAATGTTAGTGCCCTTCTCACTACCACATTCTTCCTAATCCCTCTCATCGTTCATATTCTTCTAGGGGATTTTCTGATCTCATCTAATAAATTTGTCTTTACCTAATAAACAATTATTGCCACTTACTTTCCTCAACCTTTATATTCTTTCTTCTGTGCTCTGCTAAAGAAACTTAAGCATCTATTTCACTGAGACTCGGCCAATGTCTTTCCAGATTTCTAAGAACTACCTAGCAGTACATTTGACCCATCCCCTGGGATCCTTGCCAGGTTCCTAAATCTCTTGTCAGAGAAAGCATCCCCAAGTCAATGAATTTTTGCCATCTAAGCTAACATTGCAGTCCTTTGATCAAGCACTCAACATCCAGTCTCAGAGTAGTTTCCTGTCTCCTGCAAGTGTATGCCAGCTAGAAATTATAATCCTTTATATATGTATAGTCTCTTTTCTCCTTTATTAGTGCCAATATGTCACCAATCGAGTTATGCTGAGATTTAATCTTATCTGTCAACATGGGAGCTGAGAGAAGAGATGAGAAGATTCTAGTGGGAGCATTTGCTACTTTCTGGGGGAGAGCTTCTGCAGCACTTCCCACCACAGTGTGTATGCTAGCTCTTACTAAGGAAATGCGGGCTACCTCTAGAGGCCTGGGGATCTACAGAGAACACAGAATCAACATCCTTGGGTGCCTCCTTCTAGATGCCTTTATTCTTGTTTTAAGGTTTTAGGTTTTCCTCACCAGGGCCCTGACCTTGGCATAGAGACTTGTCTTGGCTGAGACTTCAACTGTCTCGGAGCCCTCACAATTAGATCTTCAGTCTGCTTTTCTATTATGCCTACCCTTCTACTACAGGTGATTATAGTCTCTTTAGAAACCACCACTTGCGCTTTCTCCTTTCCAAACTTAGCAAGTAACTTCTACTTAACAACGTTCATTGTCTCCTTATCTTTGCAGAACATCAGCACAGCTTAGCAGTAACTGGCCAAATCTACTATGTTGGTAGGCATTGTTCTCCCCATATTTTCTCAAAGCCTACCCTAGCTGCTGGACACACAGCATTCTCCTCCATGAGGACATTTGTAAAACATGTTGTTTCAATGTGTTTTTACTATGAAGGTGCTAAATCCTTATGAACTAATATGTTTATTCCTAAAGATTACCAAAAATAGATTAGGTTAAAAGGTGTTTCAAGTTGTATGCATACTACCAGATTACATCCCTGCTCTATTTCTGTTGTAACCACTCATGTTTCACAAGCAATCTATGAGACCACATAGTACCCTTCTTATTCTGCAGTATTGGATATCAAATTTTTTATACTCACCAATCTGGTATATGAAAAATAAGTATTCTCATTGTAGTTATAATTTGCATTTCCCTGACTGCCAGTCAAGAAATAGTTTTTTTGCCCATCTGGCTTTCTTTTTTCTGTTCATATTTTTGCCCACTCTTCTATTTTATTTGCCTTTTACTTATCAGTTTGTAGAATCTATATGTATATAAATGTTAGAAATAGTTTCTGTGCATTTTTTAATTTCTGTAGTTTTCAATATGGGACATATTTAATGTATTTATAGATATAAAATTTCCTCTGGTCTTTGCCTTTT
>NW_027529638.1:4859084-4896426 GCF_008692635.1 Crocuta crocuta | reverse complement strand
ATATGCTTCAGCTTAAAATTTAAAACTCCAAAGCATTTGAAATTTATGGTGATATCTGGTAGAAAGGTGTCTATGATTTGTTTTCTTTCATCAAGCAAGCCACTTATACCAGGGAAGTTACTACATAATCTTCCTATCAACTACATCCAAACATGAACATTTCTCATCTAATGAAGGTGTTTTTTCCTCCAAATCTATATTTTTAATTCCCAAAAATTTTAAAATATTCTCTTTTCATATGTGACAATAGTTACTTCTTTCTGGCTTTTGTGGTTGGTTGTCTGTTGTTCTCATAATGTTTATCATTCTCTACAAATCACTCTCTGCCTCTCATGAGCCAAACAAATATTTCAAAATTGTTTTTGTTTTATCCATGCACTTTGGAAGTCTGCTTGACAAAGATAGTTTAGCCATTTGCCTCCACCAACCCCCCTGGGGCCTCCAATCCATCAGTTTCTTCTTGTCTTGATATTGGAGAGACCACAGATCACTCATTATTTTCAATTGTGATGCCCTCCATCCTCACCATGAGGCATGTGTCCTCTAGCACTGTAGCACGCAGAGTCACATACACGTGAGCTCTGACGGTTTTCAGCCTATGTTTCAGGGGTTGGTATATTTCAAACAATGAGACCAGTCCCAGTCCCATTGCTCAGTGGGGCATTTTGATTTCAACCCCTGTGCAATAGAGTCCCTGGCCACCTTTGCTGGCTTCTGGCGCCAAACCAACGTCCTATAGTTTTATCCCTATTTCTACATTGTGTCTTTTTTTTTTTAGTTGCTAAAAAATAGATACAGATATTTGTTAGGTTTTGAGCAAAACCATGTCTTTTAAACTTACTCTGGTTATATTTTATGTATTCTTCCTTTGTCTTTGTTGTAGACATGAAGTTTGACACTGTTGTAACCAAAAATCATTCATTCTCACCAAGTTAAAATGAATTCCTAAATTCCCACAAAATGTTAGCTCTACTAATAGAAGCTATCTTGTTCCAATATACTGTTTGTTGTAACAGAGTAGCTGTATAGCAAATTACAATAGTTTGTAAATACCCCTCACCATTACTTTTTCAAACTATTCTTGGTTATTACAGCAGCTTATATGTTCAAATCTAAAATATACTGTTAGAAAATGAAGGAGAGGCAATAAAGTATTCTTCACCAGAGAAGGCACATTGAAACCAGAAAATAAAGCAGGTCACTGTTTACACCGAGTTTTATTCAGGGCAACTTACTGATAGGCAGATCTGGCAGAGGACTATCCACAGCAGCTGCATAGTTATTCTCCATGAAATCCGGACCTTAGTTTAGATATTATAGACCTTAGTCCACAGATTTCATAGAGTGAGGGGGACCACAGAAGAGCACTGTAATATGATCAAAATGTTTGCATGCACCTCAAAGGACTTGCATCCTTCTAATTGACAGCTAACTTTTAATTCGAACTTGTGGCACCCCCAGTGCATCAGGAAGGAGAAAGATGATGTTAACTCTAACAGATTCATGGGAGGTCAAAGCAAGCCTTTCCGGGTACTGGCCTTAGTGGGGGAATTCCAAGGTATGTATATTAGTCTCCAAAGGGCCCAGAACACATCACCCCAGGAGAGGACACCTAGTAAACACAAACAAACAAGATGGAGGGCCAAAGATGGAGTCATTCCCATCAGTATTCCAGGGTGCTGTTTGGAACTTCATTAACTACATGTCAATTTATAAAGGTTTCACAACTTTAAGACATTAAGCAATGTCTTGAACTGTTTAATTGTGGAAATTCTATGTATTTACTGATATGATCATTTATAATTTCTATGTTTATTTAGTTAACTTAATCGAAATGGTTTTTTTCTTATTTTTTAATGTTTTATTTCTGAGAGAGAGACAGAGAGAGAGAGAGAGACAGCATGAGCAGAGGAGGGTCAGAGAGAGAGGGAGATACAGAATCTGAAACAGACTCCAGGCTCTGAGCTGGCTGTCAGCACAGAGCCCGATGGGAGGCTCTAACCCACAAACCTGAGATCATGACCTGAGCCGAAGTCAGACGCTTAACCAACTCAGCCACTCAGGCACCCCAATCCAAATGCTTTTAAAACCTGTTGCAGATGGATTTTTTTTTTATGTTTCCATTCTCAAATGATTAACATTGTGTAGAAAATAGCTACTGAGATTGGAGTAGATTTGGATATTTTTATCCAGGACACATTGTATTTTTTCTAATATTAAATATTTTCCTAGAGTCCCTTTTGGGTAATTATATAATTTGGAGCTAAAATTTTATTGTTTATTCAATACTTATCTATTTTTAACTTTTATATTATCTTATTAAATGGGATCTCCACAACAATGCTAAATAGTATTAGTCATGAGTGTTATTGTTTCATTTCTAATTTTAATGGAAGTTTTAGTTTTTCATTATTTAATATATTTGTCCTTGGTTTTTGTTAGACAATCCTTATTATTCAAAGTAGTCTTCTTTTCCTACTTTATGTAGAGCTTCAGTTATAAATGATTGTTGAGGGGCACCTGGGTGGCTCAGTTGATTAAGCGTCTGACTTCAGTGCAGGTCATGATCTTTCTTGTTCGGTTCGGGCTCTGTGCTGAGAGCTTAGAACCTGGAGCCTGCTTCGGGTCTGAGTCTCCCTCTCTTTCTACCCCTGACGTGCTCATGCTCTGTCTTCTTCCTCTCTCACTCTCTCTCTCAAAAATAAAAAAAAATAAACATTTTAAAAAAGCCAAAAAGAAAAGAAAGAAATGGTTGTTAAACTTCCCATTGTCTTCTGAGCATTTATTGATCCAATCATATATTTTTTCTTCTTTGACACAGATATCATGAGTTACTCTGATATTCCCTGTAATAGTGAACTATTCTTGTAATTTGATACTTGTTCATTGAGTGTTAGTTTACATTTATCAATTGGCTTTGCTCTTATTTTATAAAAAGTATTTTCTATATCTCTATTAAGAATGTTGCACAGGGGGTGCCTGGGTGACTCAGTCAGCTAAGCATCTGACTTCAGCTCACGTCATGATCTCACAGTTCATGCGTTTGAGCCTGGCGTCGGGCTCTGTGCTGCTAATTCAGAGCCTGCAGCCTGTCTTCTGATTCTGTATCTCCCTCTTTCTCTGACCCTCCCCTGCTCACACTGTCTCTATCTCTCTCTCAAAAATAAATAAAACATTAATTTTTTTTAAAAAAAGAATGTTGCACAGTATCTCTCAGATGTTACTATTAAATTTGTATAGGAATTCGAACATGAATAAGGCATTCTTCATATTTTTCTATAACATGAATTAAATAACATATGGAGAATTGTTTTTAAGATTTAAACAGAACTTAGATTTAAAGCCCTCTTTCTCTTTATTTTTCTTTTCCATGGTTATTATTCTCTCACAGTTTCTTTTCTTGCATCAATTTCTGTTTATTTTACCAAAAAATCCATTTTATTCCAAATGTACTCCACAGAATTTCACAAAATAACCGCTTTTAGTTTATAAGATTGTTTCTGGCAAAGGTAATAAAATTTTGTTAAATATCTCCAAAACAAAAGCAAATCCTCTTTCTAGATATAAACATCTATAAATAGCTGCTAAAAAAAAATTATTGGTTATATTATTAATCTACTTCTTTTTATCAACTTGATCTGCAAATTCTGAAAGAGACATTATATTAATATTGCCTACTATAAATTTAAAAATTTTATACAGTCTCCTCTGTGTTCTTAGGAGTTTATAGACTTGTCTGGTATGTTGATTGGTGCATAAAGTTTTATTAGTATAGATATATTCTCAGTTTGCACCTTTTATCATTATATAATAAAAAGTTCTGCCCCATTTAATGATGTTGTCCTTGAATTCTATTATGTTTTATATTTGTAGTGTCATTTTTGCTTAGATTTTGTTTACATTTCCCTTGAATACCTTTTCTCATGCCTGTGTGTTCAGACTTTTTCTTTTCCATTGCTCTACTTCAGTAGAAACCATAGTGCAATAATTAATGCCTAATCATCCCTTTTCAGCTTATTGTGTCCTCTCAGATAAGTCATCATTTTTCTTTCCCTGTTTAAATGGATTAAAATATAAAGCAACAAAACCCCTATAAAATTCAGGTCCATACTGATTATAAGAGATGACTTTAATGGCTATTATGAAAAAACTGTTCTCCTCACTGCCCATCCAGAAAAGAAAGTAGATTTTCTCAAATGTTGGTGAATCAGTGAGAAATTGGAGGCAACTAAGCAAAGACAACAAAACTACCTTTCTCTTCTCTCTCTCTCTCTCTCTCTCTGAAAAAGAATCCTGTCTGTGGATAAAATTCTCTGGTTATCATATGCTTAAAGAATTACATAAATTTTTCTAGAGATTGTCTATTGTTATTCTCTCACCTATAAAATCCTAGTCTGGTGCCCCCCCCCCCCAACTCTTCTTCCAGTTATTAACTGAGCTTTCTAATCCTTGGAGAAAAATCTTTCAGCTTAGTACAAATCTAGCCTATAATGTTCAGAGAAACAGGTTCTCCTCGATATGGACTAGTCTCAGATTTACGTACTTGTTTATGTTCAATTTAATTTTCTTTTTGGTCAAAACCTTTCACTAGAAAACTGTCCAACCTGCCAATTCAATGAATAAGCATATGAAGCAAAATTCCTAGGAAATGTCTATGCCATCCTTTCTTCCTTATTATGTTTTGTTTTGCCTTTTGGTAAGGGAAAGTATAATGCAGAGAGCAAACACACCTTCCCTTACTCCCGTGTGTCCTCTCTGAAGGAGTTCCATGATTATGGTAAAATGCTTGATCAATTTTTACTTCCTCACTCCTTCTCTGGGGAAGTAGTGAGTTTGGGAAAGAACCAGACATGTCTAGCGTCATCACTTCTGTCTCTGAGACCTCAGTGGCATGCATTCTTTCTTCCATTGTGCCTTATATCCTGAAAGGTTCTTCCTGCAGGAGGCAGGGAGTAAGGAATGTAGAAGTAATTCCCTATCAGGAAAATGAAAGCATCTATCATATTGAGTTTCAAACTGATATTTGGGGGAAAAAAGTGAACTTTGGGAAACACCATAATACCTAAATTCTAGTTGAAACGGGGTGGTTTTCAGCAATTTAAATTGTTCTGTGTGGATGGTTTTGAGTTGGCTACTAACTGCTAGAAAGATTTTAAGTACTAGCACCTATTATTTTTTTTTATCCAAAAACCCTATTCGATCCATTGACTATCGTATCTGAGTACTAACGTGTGTGTCCTAGAAATATCACTTTCAGCCCTCTGTGTTCTGGGACTTTTTTCACTGATAAAATTAGTTTCTTCTACTGACTGGTGGCTGGGTTAAATGAGCTAGTGAGCCTTATAGAAGCATGCTGGGCCTTAGCAAATTCCAAGAGGGCTCAAGGGCATCAACAAGATAAATTCAGCCATAGCAGTCTTCACTACGCTGACAAAACCAGCACAGTAACAATCAGCAAAATCTCAAGCATTAGATGATGTAGGTTCTAATGAGGAACTATGATAGCTTCCCCTTGATCTATGTTGGCCCACCACCTCAATAAGCACATAGGGCCAAAAATTTGGGAAAAAAATAAAATAAAGGCCAAAATAAGGGAAAAGAATCCTCTCTTATACAGACCTCTTAGAAATTAGGTGGCAAAACACAAATTTTCTGTTTTTACTGAGCTTTCAACCTGATATTGACTGCTCTCAATCACATTATTCAGTTACACTATATTCAGTTCCATAGGAGAAACCTGAGAAAGGTGACTTTTTATGAGCTTTTCAAGATTGTTTGCTCTACATGTTCCAAACTTGGGTCGGGATGATTAAATTATATGTGCTCTAACTATAGATTTTAGTTGATTCACTCATAGCAAAAGAGTAGATTGTATAAATTAACAAAACGCAAAAGGAGACTACATTAGAAATAGAAAGTGCTATCTTCTCTGCTGGGAGCAGAAAACCAACACATTTATATTATTGCAGATACAAAGACAAAAAAGGCGATTCAAAAGCCTGTTCTTGAAACGCTGTCTGAGAAGTTGAATTCGCACATGTAATATATAAAAAAAGTAGATGGCATTTGAAAATATGCAATGAAATACCATCATATACCCATTAAAATGGCCAACATCCAGAATACTGACAATGAAGGCTGGTGAGGATGTGGAAGAACCATGACACTCATTCACTGCTGGTAGGAATGCAGAACAGTACAGCCACTATGGAAGATAGTTCGGCAGTTTCATACAAAACCACTTTACAAGCCCTTCCAATAAGAACCAACCATCACACTCCTTCGTATTTACCCAAAAGAACTGAGAACAAAGGCCCACAAAATAACCTATGCATGGATGTTTATAGCTTTATTCCCAATTGCCAGAAGTTAGAAGCAATTAAGATGCCCTTCAGTAGGCACATGGATAAATCAACTGTGGTACATCGAGACAATGAAATGTTATTCAGCACTAAAAGGAAATGAACTATAAAGCCATGAAAAGACACGGCAAACTTAAATGCATATTACTAAGTGAAAGCAGCCAATCTGAAAAACTACATACTATACAATTCCAACTAGACGGTGTTTTGGAAAAAGCAAGACTATGGAGACAGTAAAAAAAAATGTCAGTGGTCGTCAGGAGCTAGTGGGTAAGGATGGGTAAATAGCCATAGCACAGATAACTTTTAAGGCAATGAAGCTACACTATAGGGTAACTATAATGATGTGGATACATGTCATTATAAAGTTGTTGAAACCCACAGAATGTAAAACACGAAGAGCAAATCCTAATGTAAAGTGTGGACTCTAGGTGATAATGATGTGTCAATATAGGTCCATCAACTGTAACAAATGCACCTACTCTGGTGGGGATATTAATAATTGTGAAGGCTATCTATGTGAGGGAATAGGGGACATATGGGAAGTCTTTGTACCTTATGTTCCATTTTGCTGTGAACTTAAAATTTGTCCAAAAAATAAAGTATATTTTTAAAACAAGGTGGTAAAATCCAGCTCAGCTTTGCTTTCGGACCAAGAGGTAGAAGGATAAGACTAAATAAGGGAAGACAGAGTTACTCAGCTCAAGGTAAGGGGGCAAATTTCCTTAGAATAGACGTTTACTTATGAGGATAAAAACTAGATAGTAATGAAGAGGAAATTTATATCCTGAAGGCTAAGATAGACAAATGGAAAAAAGGAAAGCTACGCTCCATTGTAGCTTCTCTTAAAATAAGATATCCAAAGGGGTTGGGGTGTTTCGTTGCTCTTAAATTAGTAAAATTGATAGGGAACCAGAAGTATCAAGCAGAAGAGAATCTAAATCAGAAATACTCCTCCAGAGTGTACCAGGATATAAGAAAGTATTCATAGGTAGCTTTAAACACACACAAAAAATTTAGAATAAGAGCAGCTGGGGGACTACTTTGTACAAATTTGTCTCTACAAAGTGGTTCCAGAAAACCTGGAAAGACTTTAAATGGGAAGTCCAGGAAGATCCTTGAAGAAGAAAAACAACAACAGCAGCAAATTATTTTATTTGAGTTTCAAAGTAACTCATACATACGGTACCATATGACAAGGTATAGGAAAGGGGGCCCATAGGACAGGAGAGCTGGGAAAGGTGAAGACAGGTTATATCAGCCCTGGGTTAAGTGCTTTTGATGGCAGAATACCTCCTGTGTATTCTGAAGAAGCAGCACAGATCTAATTCAATCATAGATGCTTTTATCAGACCCCAAACCTCATGGGATCCCCTCTCTCATTAAACAAGAACACAAAACAAAATCTAGAGAAGCATATGAGAAAGTTCAAGATGGTTGAAGCTACTGACTCTTTTTGAAAGTTGTATAGAAGTAGTAGAGTTAAATGGAAAAATATATCTCACCACTTCAGGAAAAGAAATAGAAGGAAGAGGGGCACCTGGGTGGCTCAGTTGGTTAAGCATCCGACTTCAGCTCAGGTCATGATCTCATGGTTCGTGGGTTTGAGCCCCTCATTGGGCTCTGTGCTGACAGCTCAGAGCCTGGAGGCTGCTTCAAATTCTGTATCTCCCTCTCTTTCTGAACCTCCCCTGCTCTCTATCTCTCTCTCTCTCTCTCTCTCTCTCAGAAATAAATAAAACATTTTTAAAAAAGAAATAGAAGAAGAAATGATAACTAACATGGAGTATGTCCAAACTTTGTGGAAAGACAGTGTCTTGAGGAAGAAACACCACATGGTGTGGTCTCTGCTAATTTCTGAGAACATCAATAGCCTCATTTGAGGATATGGAGAAGGTGATTCTCCAACTGACACAAACTTGATGATGAGTGAAAATACTTCCGTAAGAGGCAGATTTTACATGGGTTGGTATCACCCTGACAGCACACAGGAATCACCGGAGAGCTTTTAAAACCAGTGTTGTCACAGACACACCCCAGAGACTGTGATCTAATTAAATTGGCATAGGGCTTAGTCATCAGTATTTTTAAAAAGCTCTCCAGGTGATTCTAATGTGCAGTGATAGTTGAGAAGTGTTTTATAGGCCTCAGCAAGCAATTCTCAACCCTGGTAGTACCTTAGAAAACCATAGAAAGCTTTTCCACCATATCCACGCCTGGGCCCTAAGCCAGAGGTGGCATTTGCTTGCAGTTCCCCCAGTGATACTACATCAAGGTCAGACTAGAGAAACAAAAGCTCAAATAATCCACAAGAGGCCTTGGCTGAAGTCACTGCTCACAGGTTAAAGAATGCCAGAAACACGGGCTCAAACGTGAAATGGAAATTTAAATGTTTTAAATATTCAAGAAAGATGCCTCAGTTAAGACCTAGATGACTGAGGGTGCCAAGACCATAAAATTCTAACCTTTGGTAAAACTTCACAGTATCCCAAATATCATTCTTTGAGAGAAATGATAGTTTATATGAGTAGATTTTCACTTCAATATGGTAAATCTTTGACGACTGAGAAGCTATTGCAAATGCTATATTTTTATTCATTTTGTGACTGTGCAAGTATATAGAAATATAGTTAACTTTTGTGTAATGACTTTGAATTCAGTGAGTATGCTAAGTACACCTATTAATTTTAATGGTTGGTTCTACATTCAAAATATTATCTATGAAAATGACACTTTATTCTTTTTCCACTCACTTATTTATCTTGCTTTATTGTACTGACATGGACCTCCAGCAAAAAATATTAATTAGAAATGGTGATAATGGACTTTTTAAATATCAAAGTCAAAACTCACCTTTAATATTGCTTTATGCTATAGGGTTTTTTGCTTGATCATTTGAAGTGAGCACAGTTTATCAGACTAGATGTATTTGTCATATAACATATAACAAATAACCCCAAATTTAGTCACTCAGAACACGTTTATTTGTTAATTCACAGTTATGTAGGCCAAAGGTCCAGGGGGCTTCAGACAGGTTCTCTACTTAAAATCTCACTAGAACAAAATCAAGGCCTTGGCCAAGTGGGATCTTATATGGAGACTCTGGGGAAGAATCTACTCCCAGACTCATCAGGTTGTTGGAAGAATCGAATTCACTGTGGCTGAAGAACTGAGGTCCCCTTTTCCTTACTCAACACTGACCCCATCTACTTTTTGATGGGAGGGTAATACTGGTCACATTGAGTAAGGAAGTAGTCACTCTGTGTCTATATTTTGAAATACATTTCATGGAATTTCATCCTTGAATGTGTGGTAGAATTTTCCAGTGAAGCTGGGACCTGGTCCTTTCTTTTGTGGGAAGGTTATTGATTATTGGATGACTTTTTTCAATACATCCATGCCTATTCAGGTGAGCTATTTCTTCTTGCGAGAACTGTGTAATTTGGGTCTTTCAAGGAATTGGTCCAGGAGCGCCCGGGTGGCTCAGTTGGTTAAGTGTCCAACTTCAGCTCGAGTCATGATCTCACAGTTTGTGGGTTCGAGCCCCGTGTTGGGCTCTGTCCTGACAGCTCAGAGCCTGGAGCCTGCTTCCAATTCTGTGTGTCCCTCTCTCTGCCCCTCCCCTACTCATGATCTGTCTCTCTCTGTCTCTCAAAAATTAAAAAAAAAAAAAAGGAATTGGTCCATTTCAACTAAGTTATTAAATATGTTGGCGTGGAATTGTTCACAGTCTGCCTTTTATCCTTTTCATGCTCTTGGGATGACACTTCTTTCATTTCTCATATTGGTAATGTGTGTCTTCTTTCTTTTTGTTAAAGTGCTTCCAAATGTATCAGTTTTATCAATCTCTTCAAAGAAACAGCTTGTGGTTTTATTGCTTTTCTCTTTTGCTTTCTGATTGCAATAGCATTGATTTCTGTTTTATTTTTAAATTTTTTCTTTTCCCCATCTTTATGTTTAAATATCTCTCTGTTCTAAACTTTCCAAAGATAGAAGTTTAGGTTATTGATTTTAGATATTTTCTCTCTTGTAATGTATTCATTTAATGCCATAAATATTCCTCTAAGCATCATTTACTGCATTCTATACATTTTGATAAATTATATTTTTATTTTCATTAACTTCAAAATGCTGTTTAAATTTCTCTCGGGACTTCTTTGACTAAAGTGTTATGTAAAAATGTGTTCAACTCTAAATATTTGGGAATTTTCCAGCTATCTTTCTGTTGTTAATTTCTAATGTAATTCCGTTCTTCTCTGAAACCATACATGTATGATTTCTATACTTTTCAATTTACTATGATATTATTCATGGACCAAAATGTGGTCTATCTTGTTGAATGTCCCATGTAATCTTGAGAAGAATGTGTATTCTGTGCTTGTTGGATGGAATAGTCTATAAATGTTAATTAGATCAAGGTGATTGATAGTGCTGTTCAGGTAAACTATATCCTTACTGATTTTCTGCCTGCTTGATCTAGCAATTACTGATAGAGGAGTGTTGAAGTCTCTAACTATAATATGGTTTGTCTATTTCTCCTTGTAATTCTATCAGGTTTTGCCTCACATATTTTGTCACTGTATTGTTAAGGACATACACATTAAAGATTTTTATGTCCTCTTGAGAAATTGACTGCTTTATCATCATCTAAAGTCTCTCTTATCCCTGATAATTTTCCTTGTTTAAAGTCTGCTTTGTCTGTAATTAATATAACTAACTACTCCAGCTTTCCTTTGATTAGTGTTAACATAGTATATCTTCACTTATTCTATTTTTCATTTTTAAAGTACTTTCGTGTAGATATTATGTAGTTGGGTCCTGTTTTTTCCCCCTCACTCTGACAATCTCTATCTTTTAATTGGGGTTTTTATATCATTCAGACACAAAGTGGTTATTCATATCATTGGATTAGTATCTACTATGTCTGCAACTGCTTTCTATTCACTGTTCTTAATTGTTATTTTCTTTTGTTCTTCTCTTTCTTCCTTCCCAGTTTTAGATGAGCATTTTATATGATTAGTCTCTCTCCTCTTTTAGCTATTCAATTAATTATACCTTTCAAATGTTTTTAGTAGTTGCCATAGAGTTTTCAGTATACAACTGATAACTGATCTAATTATTTTCAAATGCCACTATACTACTTCTGGTGCAGTGCAAGTACTTTACAACCAAGTGTTATGGATTGAATTGCATACTCCAGAAAGATTTGGTGATGTTAACTGCCTTCTCCTTTTAAAAAAATCATATTGATTTTCTCTGTGCACTTCATTTTGGGAGGTTTCTACTGACATGTCCCCAAGCTCACTGATTCTTTCCATGGTTGTGCCCAGGCTGTGATGAAACCATCACAGCCATCCTTCATTTCTGTCACAGTATTTTTATTTCTAGCATTTACTGTGATCCTTTCTTAGAATTTCCACCCCTCTGTTTACATTATCCATCTTGTCATGCGTGTCATCTGCTTTTTCCTTAATTCATTAACCTTAACATAGTCTTAAAATATTAATAAGTTATTTTAAATTCTCTGTTCAATGGTCCAAAATCTGTGTACTATCTGAGTCTGGTTCTGATGTCTATTTGTCTCTTCAGACTGTGGGTTTTTTTCTCATTTCTTTAGAATGCCTTGTAAATTTCTGTTAAATGAAATATCAGGTCATAGGAATTGAGGCAAAAGTCCTTTATTGTGAGATTTTATGTTAATCTGGCTGAGTTGGGCTTCCTTCTTTAATGTGAGCTCTAGTTGTAGGCACTCAAGACTTTAATATTTTTCGGATGTCCTTGTTTTTGTCTCTATATTTCCTTATTCCTCAAATGAAGCCTGTACTTTGCAGTTCATTCAGCTATAATCCACTGCTGTTACACTGTTGATGTAATAAGGTGTGGGGGAGGGAAACATTTTCTAGTCTTAAGATTATATCTCAGTATTTTAGTGTACTTGTGTCCCAGGGCCTTGAAAAGTATTTTATTCTCCACCCAGCCATTTATGTGATACAAGAAAACTAGAAGGAGCTAGAAAGTGATAAATGCCCTCTCATTTAGGTGAGGTAAGACCTGATAAAGTCTTTTTCCCTGGATCCTAGACTTTTGCTATGGAGAACATTCTGTGTATACATAAAAGTGGCTACATTTCCTGTCTTTCTGCTAAAGCCACCAGGGGACTTTTTCTTGGTTCTTCACCAGGAAAATTTTGTGGGGTTCCTGGAGGTAAAATCTATGAAAATCCTGGGCACCCCTAACCTTATGATTCCCCTGGTAGCTTCCCACTCATGCTTATCTACCCTTCACTCCAGCAATTAATCAAAGTTACTATTTAAGTGTTCCTTTGACTTAAAGGAACTACTTTCACTTAAAGTTCCTACTACTTTTCCTCCAGATCTTACAAAGCAGATCTGGGCTGTGATTCTTTATATTTTTCTGGCTCTCCAGATTTCAGTATGACAGTTTCCTCTGTAAGCTCTTTGCATGTTAGATATGAAACTGGAAGCCTTTGATTATACCTTTCAAACAGAGGACTTATTTTTTCAAAGAGAGGACTGCATAAAATACAGGGACACCTCACCAAATTCAATCAGTAATTGATGTATTTAAAGACTTGACATCAATTCTGGTAAAGGGAGTTCTACCCCAGTTTATACTTATTCCTAAGTAGATCACTCCGAGAGGTTCCAAGAAAAATCTGAAATATTTGCAAGGCTCTTTCATCCTTGAAATCAAAATTGGAGGACCTTGAATTTCAATTTTGGTCAAACCGTTCCCATGAGTCTTCTGGAGTCTCTGTTCAATTTTTTATCCAGTCATCCCAACTTTTACTTAATTAGCAATATCTTCAACAGAGCCATAGCACTAAATGGTGGGTCTACTTCTCTTGGGTGTTTTTCTCTTCTGCATCTTTGCTGAACAGTTTCTTACCTCCAATGACAGACTCATTCACCAAACTATAAACAAGTTCCTCAGAACCTTCTTTTCAACTAGGCCTTGCCTTTCCTCAGCCTGCCTAAGCCAGTCTTAGCAAAGAATCTTTCTAAATCAATCCCATACTTTTGATATCTGATCACTTTTGACATCTGGTCAAACTCTTTATCCTGCACCTTTAAGTCCTGAGCTTGGCTTTAGCAAGAGTCCTATTGAAATGTTTAGCAAGAATCTCCTTACCTATAATGTCTTCTCTTAGTATTTTTTTTCCATTGACCCCCCTCAGTCTATTCTGTTGATTATAAATCCCCACTTGTCTTGTTTAGAATTGAGTTTGATCTCTCTTCCCTATTGCAATGCTCTTTTTTGTTTTTTAATGTTTTATTTATTTCTGAGAGAGAGAGAGAGAGAGAGAGAGAGAGAGAGAGCATGAGCAGGGGAGGGTCAGAGAGAGAGGGAGGTACAGAATCTGAAGGCAGATTCCACGCTCTGTCAGCACAGAGCCTGACGTGGGGCTCAAACCCACGAACCATGAGATCATGACCTGAGCCAAAGTTGGATGCTTAGCTGACTGAGACACCCAGGCGCCTCTCTATTGCAATGGTCTTGAAGAAAGTTTTCTTTACCTTTTTTAACAAGTATTAGAATAATTTTTCATAAACACTAATAGCTTTCCAATACTTTCAAATAATTTAATAATTAATTCTGTCCATATTTTTCAATTATTGAATGTGACAGGGTGAGTTCCAAATAACCTAGATAGTCATTTCTCAAGGTTGTTGGAGAATATACCAAGCACTAAACTATATGTTACATAAGATATCTGTATAATAGCCTTATAAGAATATCATACTTATTTTACAGATGAAGAAGTGGGAGATTAAAATGAATATGTAATTTTCTCATGGTTTCACAAGTATTAAAGAATGAGAGGCTAAATTTAATCCCAATTGGTCTGGTTGAAAAGATAAAACTTCACAGAGCTATTTACCACAGTCTACCTAAGCATCCTGACTTTATAAAATTAATAGTATAAGTTGAGGTTTATTTTAAACTTTATGTTTTATCATACTCTTCCATGAATAGCTTAGTTTTGGTGGATGTCTCCACATTATTTCTTTATAGACATTTTTTTCTGTAACAAAATTTTATGTAGACTTATGTGCCTAGTACGGATTCAAACCTTAAAATATTATTTTCAATTCTTATAATCACTTGGAAAAGATCTTGTCAGTATTTCAATTTAACCTGTGAGAAAATAGAGGTTTAAAGAGAGGTAAATAATATTCCAAAGATCACAATACTGTGTGGAGGAGTCAGACATTTTACCTTGAAATTCACATACCTAAACTCAGCATTATGTTATCTTCTTGATACGTAGTTCCCTCAGAATTTTAACTTGACAGACTAATGATATGGTCATATTTTCCCCATTTACAAATTCTGCCATTCATTTCAATCTCTATCCTAAATGGCTATCTATCTATCATCTATCTATAGATATATAGATATCTCCCTATTTATCCCTACATATATAGATGGATCTATATATATCTATAGATATAGATATATAACAAATTCTAAATTATTATAATTATGGTTCACCTCTTTATCAGTATAAATTAAAATGATTAAAATTTAGTTCACTACTTTGTACACACAGTACTCAAATCAGGTAAGAAGTTTTATTTCTGTACCCAAGACACCCTCCTCCCACCTTCAGCTTTAATCATCTCAGAATGATGTCAACGATACATGTTAGTTCCATTTGACAGCTGTCACCATCCTAGAAAATACCAACTTTTCCTTCAGTTACACTACTTAAAATATGCAGTACTTCACATTTACATTACAGTGTTTGTAATTCTGTCCCAATCTGAGATAGTCACCTCTTTTAGAGAATGTATAATGTTAGGGCACCTGGGTGTCTCAGTCGTTTAAGCATCTGACTTCAGCTCAGGTCATGATCTCACGGTTCATGGGTTTGAGCCCCGCATTGGGCTCTGTGCTGACAGCTACATCAGAGCCTAGAACCTGCTTCGGATTCTGTGTCTCCCTCTCTCTCTGACCCTCCCCTGCTCATGCTGTCTCTCTCTTAGAAATAAATAAAACTTAAAAAAAAAAATTAAAAGAGAATGTATAGAGTTATAAGCAAAAGCTTCTATCCATGGGTTTTGAAAAAAATAATAAAAATGAATGATGGTCTTTTATTTTCATAATTAAAATATATGTTTGGCAGTTACAGGATATACTTATCAATTTTCAGGCACTTCTAGAGATATTTTAAAATTGTTATTCATACATAGATAAAGCAATTTTCACATGTATATTAAAATGTTAATATTTATACAGTATTAATTTTACAGTACAAAATTATACCAGATAGAGATATTGCTTAGGTAGAAGTTACTTAATTATCTGTTTCCTTTCATTTTTGACATCTTGTAAAATTTCTGAAATGTTAACTAAACATTGAGAAGGATTTAACTGAAAACTTTCAGAGAAGAACTCACTTCTGAAGAGTATTGATAATGACGTATGAAAATGTTTATCTCTAAATGAATTGTCCCCTGGACAGTGTTGACTAGCATAGGTCGGACATACAGGCATGTTATAAAGTCAGGCATTCATAGTTGATATCTGCCCACATCAATTACTAAACACTGGGAACTTTACTAAGGAAAAAGGTGTCTTTAAAAAAAATAAAAAGATGTCCATGAATCAAACAATTTTAGGAAGAAGTAATGGAGCTATATACATGTATGTATGTGTATATATGCTAATAGTATACAAGTATACTATTCTCGGGGCCCCTGGGTGGCTCAGTCGGTTAAGCGTCCGACTTTCACTTAGGTCATGATCTCGCGGTTGGTGGGTTCGAGCCCCGCGTCGGGCTCTGTGCTGACTGCCAGCTCAGAGCCTGGAGCCTATTTCGGTGTCTGTGTCTCCCTCTCTCTCTGACACTCCCCTGCTCACGCTGTCTCTCTCTCTCCTAGAAATAAATAAAAACATTAAAAAAAAAAAGTATACTATTCTTTCAATTCAAGCTCCCATAATTTAGATAAAATTATTTAAAATATATTCTAAAATATCATGATCATGGAAGACAGATTTTTAATATCTTTAATAAAAAGGAAGAAGACATTTTTTCAATGTAAATGTATTTCAAATAGAAATATATTCATATGTTGAATAAAATGGTATAAAATTGTTCATTGTGAGACAAGGTATGATGTGACAACACATTGCAGATCAATCTTGATCACATAAAAGTTAGTTCTCAAAATCCTAAAAGACAGGGTATGTTCAGCACATCTTCAATATAAAGGCGAGAACATTTGAGGTATGGTAAAAAAATATAAAAAGAAACGGACGTTATTGAGACAGAAGCTTACCCCTAATTTGCACACTTTCACATGTATAGTTGTGTGGTATCATCACAACATCATCAGTTTCTTGGAGGAAAGAGCTATACATTTTAAAATGTTGTAAATCGACGGTGCCTGGGTTGCTCAGTCAGTTGAGCATCTGACTCTCTTGAGTTTGGAGCCTGCTTAGAATTCTCTCTCTGCCCCTCTCCCCTGCTCATGCTATCTCTTTCCCTCTCTCTCTCTCTCTCTCTCTAATTAGTTAATTGGTTTATAAATTTAAAAATAATAAAAAATAAAAATACAAAATACAAAAATAAAAATTATGATTAAAATAATACTTAAAACAACTTAAGCATTATTTTTCAGTAAATTTTGGTTAAACCAATTATTACATGAATGAGTGAATTAATGAAAACATAAACATGCAAATTCAATTATCTTTTACAGGAAAAAGTACTTGGAATATGGAAACCCCAGTCATTCTTTAAAATGAAGAAGTTCTGTTATTTCTCATTAAAAAAAACTACTGTTACCATTTTTCCATCTGCACCTTTTATTTTAAGATTATTGGATTTTATGTATATTTGTGTCATTTATAATTTATTTATTTTATAATTTCCACTGCCTTATTGAAGAAACTCCCTATTTTTTCATCTAATTTAAAATGTCATGTGTTCAACTCAAACCATTTTTTAAAACTCTGTTTCTTTCTTGAGATTTGTTCATTTTAAAAAAATCATATTTTAAGGAGTTTGTGGTATTGTTTAGTACTCAAGAACTATCTCCTTTTCAGTTTTACATTTTTATGACAGGCTCCTCTTTATTAATGCTCAAATTTCATTGAAAATGTGAATGAGACCTTAAAAAATTCTCTTCTACATTATTGTTTCAATGGGAGCCATTTGCTCCATGTGCTAGTATTTCTTGAATAAGTAGTGAGTTTCTCTTAATTCTTTAAATTTACAAATGAAGATGTGTCATAATGTTCTGCCCCAGTTTGTGCTGAGGACTCAAAGACTTCATTTTCTCTCCCCAGCTAACAGCTTCATCCCTTGGCTCCTTCTCTGCACTCCAAGGTCCTCTTAAAATAAAACTCCCATGAATTGTCCTGAATGATTCAGCTCTGTCTTCAGCTGAACATGTCTCTCCTTCAGCAGCAGACTCTGCCTGTGAAAGCTCCCTTCAAAATCCTTCATCCACCTCATCACACACAGGGAGGTTCTGAGTGAGAACAGAAAAAAAAAATGTTCTGCTAGTAAAACAAGTTTGGCAAATGCTCATCTAACATTTGAGATCCTTCTGGAAAGGAGGCACCATCCTCAGAGCTGGGGCCAGCACTGTGTGGGCGTGAAGGGGTTTTCAGAGGATTCTGGCTCTGTTGCACTCAGAACTTGCTGGCCCTGTGTTGTTCTGCAGGATATTGCCTCTGGGTTAGAGAGTGGGCCAAGTCTAAGAAGATCAAAATGCTTCCATTGGTATCCTTTCCCCAGCAAAAATCTTTTTTCCAAGAGGCAAAACATTAGGGATCTTGCAACATGAATTCAAAGCAAACAAAATTCAAGAAAACAAAGATGACAGTAGATAAAGGGTGACATTCTAGGGACTCCAGCTCTGAACTATTCTGAATTGGCTTTCTTTCTCCACATTGTTATTTCTCTCTATGATATGGGGGCTCACAAAGATCCCTCCTTCTTATCCTCTTTATCAGTGCTGTAGCTGACTGTGGTCTTATCATGTCCTGCCTTGAACACCCAGTCCCCCCAACAAAATTCTTACTGGTAGTAGCAGAGAATATCTTTAAACCAATATTCTGTCTTAATCATCATTTGCATAAGTTCTTCCACGAAGACCACCTTCAGTTACCTTGCCTAACTCACAAAACCATTAACATCATCTTTGTGTGAAATGACTATAAAATCAGTATTTAACTAATAACTTTCTCTGTACTTTTCTTTCAAAAAAATGAACGCTGAATAAATGAATAAATAAAACAGAAATTAAGGGCACTCACATTATAAAGGTAAATAGTATATTAGCCAGTTGGGACAGGTAGTATAAGCAGCAGTGATTTCTCATTTTTAGTCTATAAGAGAATGAGGATTGCAGTATGAAGGGGGAAAGAATTTATTACTGACATTTTAATTTATTTACTAAACAGAGGAAGCCTTTAAGTACAATAGATTAGAAAGCTATGGGACATATCCAAAATTTCATTCTGGACTGGGGGAAACACAGTCTACTTAAAGTGAAATTAAAAGGACAATTCAGAAAAATAAAGTAGTTTACATCCTACTGGGTCCAGATCATCAAATAGGCTCTAAAGACATTGTGATTTCTTCCTTCCTTCCTTCCTTCNAATAGTATATTAGCCAGTTGGGACAGGTAGTATAAGCAGCAGTGATTTCTCATTTTTAGTCTATAAGAGAATGAGGATTGCAGTATGAAGGGGGAAAGAATTTATTACTGACATTTTAATTTATTTACTGAACAGAGGAAGGCCTTTAAGTACAATAGATTAGAAAGCTAAGGGACATATCCAAAATTTCATTCTGGACTGGGGGAAACACAGTCTACTTAAAGTGAAATTAAAAGGACAATTCAGAAAAATAAAGTAGTTTACATCCTACTGGGTCCAGATCATCAAATAGGCTCTAAAGACATTGTGATTTCTTCCTTCCTTCCTTCCTTCCTTCCTTCCTCTCTCTTTCTCTTTTTCTTTTTCTTTCCTTTTCTTCCAATACTGGATAGTCTTACTCCTTACTGCTTATGCAGAGGGCCTCAAAAAATTGACCCTGATGAATACCTTTCACGCAGCATGCTCCATGCCCCAAGTCAGATCTGGAGGGTAAATCAAGTAGGACATTGCATTGTGTACTAGGTTTTTAGCATCCCCTAAGACAAGTATTTCCTTTTTTGTTCTTTCCAAGAGTCTCCCCAAGATGTCCCAAGATTTTTTTTAAAGGAAGCCTGGGGCACCTGGTTGGCTCAGTTGGTTAAGTGTCCAACTTCAGCTCAGGTCATGATCTCACGGATTGTGGGTTTAAGTCCCACGTCAGCTCTGTGCTGACAGCTTGGAGCCTGGAGCTTGTCTGAGATCTCCCTCTCTCTCTGCTCATCCCCCACTCACAATCTGTCTCAGTCTCTCTCTCAAAATAAATAAACATTAAATTTTTTTTAATTAAAATGAAGACGGGGCAGGGTAGAAATCTCATCTTTCTGCCATGATGTTCAAAGCACATGTATAGTTTGGAACCATCCTCCAGGTTACCTTGTCTGTAGTAAAGACATTGCTTTTAAACCAGTGTTTCTAATGTAACCCTTATGGCACAGAGTCTCAAAGATCAAATAGTGCACACTACTTGGGGTTCATCAAATATAGGCCATTTCCTATAATTATGGACACATCAACATTAGGTTTCATTTGGCTCAGTTTTACCCAAAATTAACTCTTAAATTCTGAAATCAATTTAGGCCTTTTTCCAGTCTAACATTGTAGCTTTTACTTTGCTATCATGTTTTGTTCAATTATGGCTTTTTCTTTTAGCTTTATGTATAACCCATTGAAAGTTTTCTTTATGTTCGTTCTGCACATTTCTTATTGATTTTTCAAGTTTTAATTTATTTTGTCCATGTTATAAATAGAATGATTTCCTTATTCTAGTTCTTACCTTTTTTCTCTTTAGGTAAAAAAGATAGTTCCTCCATAATATTCACTTTGGAAGAAAACACTTTGAATTTTATATTATATTGGGCTTCCAATTGTTTTCACTTTTCTTTGGGAATAAAACTTATGGGAAAAGATTTTTAAATATCAATATGTTTGTTTTATGCTCTAGTCCAAATCCATAATTTATGTAATCCTTGCAATGGAACCCTGTGAGCTTTTCTACTATCATCGCCATCTGTCCACTAATAAACATCAGATATCAACTGGGGAAACTAAATCAAACTTGGGGAATATTGAGCTATATCAAGAAGCACACTGAAGAGAGAGTTTCTCTAATTGCAGAAACCAGATAAAGTGTAGACTAAAGAAAAAAATAGGAGCAATGGAAAACAGACTAGAGGAAAAGGAATAGAAACTCTCCACAGCAGCATTCGGATGAAAGGTTTGGAAACCATAGTGTCATATGAGGAGTGAGGAAAAGCCCTGATGCATATCCAGCCTGAGGAGATGTTCAACATATTTTTTTCAATGAATAAGTGAATGATGTTCAGTATGAAGAGAATATATAGAGGGTATGAAAACTGCTTTCAAGAATTTAGAATCTTGTTTTGGGAAAGAAGAAGCAAAGTTCTTTGAATGACTCGAAGGTTGCTTTAAGATTGAAGAGAAAGAATTTAATGTGAAGAGCAATTTTTTTTTTCGTTTGGATTAAGAATAACTTTTGGAAAAGAAGAGATCTCTAGTAATGGAAATCATTCGTTCACCAAATGTGCCTGAGGTGATACAGGTGATGGGCAAGGTTTGGGTTTTTGATGGCAGCCATTTACTAATCATGAACTCATGAAGATGGAGAGAGTTGGGAGGAAAGGAGACAGGTACTGGATAACTAATTACACTGTAATTCCAATTCAAATAATTGTTATGAAGGAGAACTGCATAATGCTATGAATATATTACCTGAAGCATTTCAGCTAGTCTCAGGGATTTAGGATTCCCTGAGGAAGTGACATCAGGGTTGTGAGTTTAATGCTGAGAAACTCTAAATAAGGAGAGGGTCGGGGAGAGTGATATGTCCCCAGGTAGTGGAAAGAGTGTATAAAGGCTCCAGGGAAAAGAGAGGAGCCAGTTTGGGGAGCAAAGAGAGGATGAGTATGCCCAGAGTGAGTATGTCCAGAGAGGTGAGTGAGATAGAATGACTGGTCACTGACAGAAATTAGGGAAAATATGTTGAGTGGTGAGTACCAGGGAGCTAGGTGGACATTGCCACAGTGACGTCATACCGAGAAAGTCATCTTGCTGAACACCAAGGATGGATTTTCAGCCCATTTGCCTGACCAAGCTTGTGAGTTAGAATGAACTCTTCAATGTCCCAAGACCCTGTGTCACTCATAGTACTTGACCCTTTCTGCGTGAACACTATGAAATCCCCTAGAATAGATAGTGCAAGGCTCAATACTCTTGAAGGATGATTTTCCTGTAAAGTAAAATCTTCACAATTATATAGCCTGTACAAAGTTAGGTTTTCTTTATCATTTCTTATATATTATTTATTATTTCTTTATCTTTGCTAGTTGCAATGTCTTGCAGTTCCAGTAATTCTTGCACGATGTTAAATAATTATGTCGATATTGGGCATTTTATATTTTTCCCAGTTTTTAATGTGTCCAGTGTTTTTTTTATCAAATATTATGCTGGTATTTGTGTTAAAACACATTTTTTTCTAGTTGAACTAAAATGCATTTGAAGCTATAGCCTATCAAAACTTACTATATTTGAAAACAAAAACTCATGTTTAATTTTTGAAATGGTATTCCCACTGTGCTGCATGACTTCTCGAATCATGAGATTTACTTTTCTATTTTAAAAATAAAAAATACTCTGATGGAGCTGAGGATGGTAAAAACAGTGAGGTGGTGTGATGGATGGAGGCAGAGAGGCTGTGACACTTTTGTCAAATATCTACACATGTCCCTCTTGCAGTGTTATTGCTCTTTGTGAAAGGACACTTTAAAAATACATGCCAGAAGTACTCAAACTTTTTTAGACGATAAGAGCAATGTGATTCCCTAAGATTCATCACTATGGCTTGAACGGTCTGAAGCACACGATATGGACACGTGCCCATTAGGTGCTCTACCTTTCCTTTAGGGAATCCCACGCAGATCCTGTCCAGTCCTACCAGTCAAACCTCTCAAAACGCATCTCCTGTATGATCCTCTGATTCCCCTACTCCACCAGATTCAAACTGGTCCCAGTGAAAATGTGTTTGACTATGAAGAAAGATACCTTACCATCCAGGATAAGTGGAGGAAAAGGTAAGAAGTATTCGCCACTTAGTTTTTTCTGTCTTCCTTCCAAGACCTAAAGACTATCCTGCAGAAAGGCATGTAATCAAAACTACAGGCTTGGAGCTCTAGTTGAAAACTCCCCTAGAAGACACATGTCTTCTCAGAGGAATGTAAAAGTCACTGCCATGTGTTAGAGTGCCTTTGTCCATATCTTTGTCACAGAGATGTGATAAAATGACTTGGGCAGAGGTTTCTCCCAGCATATAACTTCCTCACCTGGAAACCCTACGGCTGTGGCATGATTTGAAAGCGAGGGAGACTTATAAATTATAAACCATTGTAATTAAATGTGAAATTGTCACTCATCAGGTTGCCATACCATTCATAAAAGCCTTCCCAGCCCATTGCACTGGATTTCTTAATTTGCTTCTTGTGAGGTAGTTAATTTTCTCTGTAATTGAAAGACTATCCATTGCAAATGATTTCTAGGAGCAAGTGAAAACTGGTCAGTGGGTGTTGAACTATTTTCCTTTATTAATTTACAGTGGTTTCTTCGTGTCCTCTGAATTTCTAACTTGATTCCAGAAAAGGTCAAGCATTTGAAAAGGGGCCTTGTAGTTGGCTGTAATCAGTCATCTTGCTGTCAGTTTTAAGGAAAGAAAAAAAAAGCCTGGAAGATCAGGTGGATGAAGAGAAAAATTAACCCGACATAACCTTAGGTTTATGACACTGAAAATCTAGTTAGGCAAGTTGTGGACTATGTATTGTAGTAAAATACCTTTGTGAATTATAAAGTAACCTAAATTCTCTCAATGGAAATGCTTTACTAGTGCCTAAAGCAAACTATTTTATATTTTCTCTTGTGGGAAAATGACTATGATTTGGTTTATAAGACACTTAACTCAGAGCAAGGACTATTTTGATGATACTTTCCAAGGACATTGACAACAATGATTACTTCATTTAATATTGGACATCAGTCTTTCCAAAAAAAAAATCAACAAATAATCGAATCACTAGGAGTTAAGTTTCCCAGTCCTTCAAATAATAGCCTGTCTCTTAATCTAATGACTTCTTATACTGTTACCTTAAATTTGCATAGGATTTCTCTAAGGAGCACAAAGTGATTTCCAGACCATATCTCATTAATTCTTCTAAAAGCACTGCCAAGGGAGAAGGCCAAGAGAAATTAGAAAAGACTTGTTTCTATTTGAAAAACAATATATCCTTCATCCATATTTAGAATCTCTGCATGTGTGACCACAGCTACTAGTGTTAAGCAGCCAGATTCTTTCCATATTCTTGAAGCTTGCTTTATATAACAACAATTTAAAATTTTAAAAAATCCTTTCTTATCTGGTCTGTGAAGTACCAAAAAATGGAAAGTAGCCTTGCTATATTGAGTAAATTAAAGAACATTTGACATAGTCTTGAAGGGCTTATTCAAACTGGTATACGAGAGGACAAACTGCAATGAAACAAGCTGATAATCTTTATTGCACGCCCAGGGGTGGCCGAGTTCCAGGTGACTTTTCCGTGTTGCAAACACAGGAAAGGCTTCAGTTGGCTTATTAAGGGACAAGTGGAGGGAGCATCTGGACAGGTTCTGAAGTCCTTAGTGTGCAAATGCAGTGCACGCTATCAAGGGCAATCTTTCCCAACATGCTGAAAAGGAATGAAACGTAAGCAGGAGTTTTCCATGCATTAAATGTCAAGACGTGTTTATGGGGAAGAGACAGAGGTTTGAGGACAGACTCCTGCTAGTGCACCGTGTACTTCTCACCAATGCTATAAACAATACAATAGAGGGAAACCTGAATACAGTCCAAGAGCCATCAAAGTGCCAGAATGTTGTGGGCCCTCCTCTGGCTTCCATGCAGGTGTAGAAGGACACTCGGGCTGAGTCATGCAGAAGGGGATAGCCAGTCCTCACCGGTAGTGATGGGGATGATTCTAGACCCCAGGACCACAACTGAATTTGGAGGATCAAGCGTTGGAAATCAGCAGAACACGATAAGCAAGAACGAGGCCAAGGATACTGACAGATCCAAATCCTTCTGAAATTCCTTTGATAATTGATTAGATGGGACTCAGGCACTGGTAACAGGCAGCTGAAATACACAGGAAACAGGGTGAAAGAGCAGCAGCAAGGACCCCTGCAAGCACCCCCACTGTTCGTTTTCCTGGCAGGTCCAGAAAGGTAAAGGCTGAGTCCAGGAGAATGAATCACTGCTAGAAGCCGCTGTGCTGGGCGCTGGCAATGGCCACCACCATGGCAGTGAGAGGGAGTGGGGAGGGACAGCTGCATCTGGAGAAGGGATTGTTCACAAGGGAGAGCCATTCCTCATTGAAAAGACAGCTGGCAAACTCTGGAACCCAGGAGTGTCTCAGGTCTTCCCACCCCGGGACAGATGCTCAGCAGTATAGGACTGGCATCCAACTTAGCAGCTTCACCAAAACCAAAGAGAAACCATGCAGAAAACAAATTTCCTCTGTCAGGATCACCCATGGGCCAGTGCCCTCAAGGAAACACAAATTAAAACAATAACTCAAATGTCACAGATGTGGAAAGAGTATAGAATTGGAAATTAGACGGCCTTTCTTAAACACACACACACACACACACACACACACACACACACAAAACTCCAAGCTTTTCACATGTATAACTTTTTTTTAATCTTCAACATCCTATGAAATGGATCAAAGAAGTTTTTACCACCATGTTAGATGAAGAGAGCATCACAGAGAAATTAATTAAACTGCCAAGGTCATTCAATCCCCTATTAGAAATCCAGTCTCTTGGTATATGAAAAGGAGGGAAATGCATGCTTTCTTTTTTTTCACACAGACATTTAATTTATTCAAAAGATCAAATGATACCACATATTGTGATATCGGCTCCATGCTTACTCCTTTTTATAAGCATCCTAAGCCTCCTTGCAACCAGGTTAGGAAGTTCATACTCCTCCATCACTATAATTTGTAAATTATTGTAAAAATTTATATTCACATTTATTTTAGCCTTCTAATTAATGTGGCTGTGATGGAACTCATCTTAACCTCATTTCCCTAACTTCAAATCTTGCCTCCACCATGGCCGATGCTTTCAAAGATGAATGAGAACAAGTCCTTCTCTTTAGGAATTCATTATCTAGTGGGGAAAAGAGATAAGAACTATAAGAGCAAAAAGTGCTAAAATATGCCTAGATGCAGTGTAGTATAGAAAAATGACCAATTTAATTCTGAATATTTTGTAATGTTTATATACTTTTCAGCACTTGTGTATTATAGCCTATAAATTATTTTTAATCTTATTTTATATTCAAAACAACTGTTAAAGAAGTTCCATATGAAAAGTAAAGTGAGACTCACAGATGTTAAATGAATAACTAATATGCTGAGTAAGAAGCAGACACAGGGCACAGATCTCAGGCTTCTGGCTTTAGATCCTCTGCCCTTCCTTTCCACTATTTAGATGTTTGAACCTAATACAGAAAGAGGGAAACACAGGATTGAAGAGAATGATGGGAGAGAGAATGTGTGATCAAAGCTTCTGTAGAATAAAGAAAGGAGAAAAAGGAATAGTCTTAATTTCTTCCTCTCTATAAAGGAATCAATAAACCCTAACATGAGGGCATTTATAAAGATTGTGTGATATAGGGGCGACCTGCAGAGCCCTCAGAACGACCTCGTACAAGGAACAGCTACCATTGTTGGGGTATAGGACAGACAGGCTGGAGAGCTGAGCCTGGAAAATTAGCTTACTACATACTGATGCCATGATCAGTATTGTGACTTAATCTAACATCGTATTTTGGTCAATCCCCTATGCCTGAAATGCTTCCCATTTTCACATGACTCTTCTTTTGAAATCCACTGGTACTTTAACTGTACTTCTCTTAGTAAATCAATTGAATTACATTTTAAAAAATAGTTGTAAGTCCAATTTCTCACCTTACCCTAATGATGAGGTTAGCAAGAGTACTTTAATACTCTTTACCTGCCTAAACAACTAATACAGTGTTTAAAATGGAAAATGCTCAAATATTTTCATTATTTTAGTAAGCACATTAAGGCTTATTATGAAACATGAAGCATAATCCTTTCTAGGCCCATATATATAACCCCGGTGCCTATTTGCTGTACTCAATATATATTTAGATGAATGAAAGTACAATACCTATTTGCTGATGGATTAATGAGTTGAAGTTCCTGAAACTCATATTTGACAGGAAATACCTTATTTTGCATTCTGTGGTAGGAGATATATTTGGAAGGTTTTGATGTACTTCTAAAACAAAGTAATTTGTGTAAAACAGATTTGCAATGAATGGCCCATATATTTAACATGTGTATAAAGCAGGGTTTTTTCAAGTCGGCTGAACTCATTAGGGTGTAGTTAATAAATAGTATTGTTTTTTTCTCTCTCTTACAAATGTCTTCTAACATGATTTATTAGATCTCCTTTTCTTGCTGCAGATATAACTTGGGCTGATTCCACAGACTGTTAGTAATTTTCATCTCTTGGAAGAGTCTTTGAACTGTTTCATTTTCGGGGTGTTGGAAGTTCAGTCCAATCTAAATAAAAATTTTAATCTCACAACCACATTTAAAAAATTTCTTGCCCTTCACATCTGAAATGATTAGTGGCTCAATAGACAGCTGAATAGAAGGTATTTTTGGTCTGTATTTCATTCTTCATCTCTCCTTCGTTCTTCTTAGGGTCAGATAAAGGGGCAGAGAGATTAGAGGGGGATAAGTTACAGGCTTGTTTACTTAGCTGGTGAGTATTTCTATACTATAAAACATCTTCTGTCGTGGAAAGTGCTCTAGCAGGTTCTTTAGGACCTAGGAGGTAGAGGAAGGTGTTGTTCATTGTACAGTTAGCTACCTGTTGCAGGGGACTCTTTCTGGTTACTTCCAGGCCTTTCCCAGAGCCGCTGACTCTTCCTTCCTCGTTCCCTTCATCCAGGCAAGTAGGTGGCTTACACATACTTTCAGGTGACTCACAACTGTACATTTTGTTTTTTTTAGCTTATCATCCCTCATTCACCCTTGTCTAGACAAATAGTAAAAGGATACATAGAATCTTTCCCTTCACTGCCCTCTTTCTTCCTGCTTTGCTTACTGCCTGCCTCAGTCTACCCCTTGTCACATGTCAAGTTTTCTCAAGAAATTTTTTTAATATCTTTCTATTAACAGTGTAATGCAGATGGGAATGATACTTTCTTCTGTTTGTATGCCTTTCCCCATCCTCTAAGAGATTCTCTTGTACCCACCTACCCCACCCCCTGCTCCACCACCAAAGTGGTCAGCTGAAATGGTAGAAAACTACTCACGCAAATTCCTAGTAAAGAATCCTCTTATTAATAAGCCTCTAACATCCTGTTTTATGAGGTGGAGATGGTCAGTGCTTAATATAATGCCTTGATATGTCTACCATCCACTTTAGAATATGCACACATCTATCCTTCATTTTCTCAGCTTCTGGCCTAAGTCAGAGACAATGAAGGAAGTACTGAATTAAAGTTAAAACCATCAGTTTGATTGATAGATAAAAGAGATAAACAGATAGATAGATAGATAGATAGATAGGTAGATAGATGATAGATAGACAGATAATAGAGAGATTCAGAAAAACAGATAGGTGATTGACAGATCCAATGAGAGATAGATAGATAGATAGATAGATAGATAGATAGATAGATAGATAATGACATATAAATAGATACATCATTGAAAACAGATTGTTACCCTATACCTTTCTTGTGATTTCACTTGTACACAAAGTAAAAAGGTTAATAATAAGTGAAGGAACAGAGAGATTATAGCCTTTCCTGTAATAGCATGAAATTTTGTGGATTGTGAAGTTTTGACTGAGTCTTCTTGGGGTTTGAAGAATTAATGACAGTTGACTTGATACCAGGCCATGACCTCAGATGCTAACTTGGATATGAACAGACACATCTCCAATATGACCAAGAAGTGGAGCTCTTCTCCCCACTTCCTCTAATATTTTTAAAACACTATATTTGATACTATACTGTAATGTTGATAACATGAAGTGAATAAAATATATCCCTGGGTGGTCATCTCAGTCCAAGTGAAATCATCTTTTTTCAGTTGGAAAAAGAATGGATGGCCAGAAAAACTTACTAGCTATAAAATTGCCAAACTTCAAAGTTTACAAAATAAAAGCAGTTCAAAACGATACTGTATTTTCACTAAAAGAATATGATTGTCATGATGTTTTTCTCCATTCCATACTTATTCTTATAAAATAATATCTTTTTAAAGTATAATTTCCATGATTTTTCATCATTCCACTTTATAAATCTATTATAATTTGTTCAAGCCATCCAAAATTGTTAAGTATCTACATTGTCTTTTAGTTGTACATTATTATAAAAGCTGTCTTAATAAACATCTATATAAAACTTTCAAAAACTATAATAATTTTCTTAGCATAATTTTTAGAAATAGAATTGATCAGTAAATATGTGTGCCTATTATAAGGATTTTGATACTGGTCTCCACGGGCTTTGACGCGGTGGCAGCCTACGCGGCGCTGAGGGTGTTCAGGGGGAACGTCCAGCTGGCGGCTCAGACCCTTGCCCAAAACCTCCCTCTCCACCTGCAGCTCACAGCCGAAGACTCCTCGCGGACACTGTCTATGTCCCCTTCCGATTCAGCTGGTGCCTCTAGTGCCTCAACAGATGAAGATATGGAGACAGAGGCTGTCAATGAGATACTGGAAGACATTCCAGAACACGAAGATTATCTCAGCTCTGGAAGATGAAGAAATTATTATTGCAGAGTACTCATCCTATGTAGAAAATATAAAGTCGGTAACAAAAGTGGAATAATGGGTAGAAATAAGTACTGAGTTTCTGCTTATAAATTCTATCATTATGAAAAGTCAAAAAAGAAAACTACTCTCACAAATTCCTAGTAAAGAACCCTCTTATTTAATAAGCCTCTAACATCCTGTTTTATGAAGTGGGAATGGGCAGTGCTTAATATAATGCCGTGATATGTCTACGACCCACTTTAGAATATGCATAATCTACCCAATTACACGGTAGAAATATACCAGTTTACCACTAATTATAAGTGTAAGAGAGTGACATTTCCTCATACTCTTTCCATTTAATACTTTTAATCTCCAACTAATATCTTTCCATTTAATACTTTCAATCTCCAACTAATATATGAAAAATGGTACTGCATTTGTTCGATTCTCTTAAGATGAAATATGTGTTTCATATTGTTTACTATTTGTATTTGAAAATAAGTATGTCAATATATCTTGCCCACTGGAATATTCATGCTTTTTATTTCTTTGTATTACTATATAAAATCACATTGTTTTATTTCTCATAACATCGTTGTTTGACATCTTATATTCACTTTTGGTATGCTTTGATACAGCAATTTTTATGTAACAAATTTCATCAAGCAGTCAGTTGATGATTTCTGCCTGTGCTAAGTATCAGTCGGTTTATCTTAGGGTAGGTAGACAAGGACTGTGTATGAAAAAACATGAGAAAGACAGAGCAGCATGTGGAATAAAGTGTATATAAAATGTTTGAGAACAGAAATTCATTATCCCCCTGCTTAGAGATCTCAAAATCTTCCTTATTGAAATCTCATTTCGGAGGAGGCCCAAATACTGCAGTATCTGTTTAAAATTAAACAATATCCTAAGTGTTACTAATGGGTTATGATTTCACCTAAGATAAACATATTAAATGATTTAATTATAATTTGTTTTAGTTTGGTGGTAAAAGTAGTTATTCTTTTGACTTTATTTTATACTCTTAACAGACCATTTTCAAGGGGAGAGATTATGAGAAATTATATTTTCATTATAAATGCATGGATGCTTTTATTTTTATTTTTAAATAGGCATATCGAGTCTTATAATAAAAAATGAGATATTTTACTTTAAGTTAAAAAGAAATAGGCTTTCACTTTTAAAAACTTTGAGATGTGCCAATAAGATTTCATTAGCAGGAAAAACTGACAATGTAGTATATGATATTTCTTAGGTTTAATGTGCATAAGAATCACCTGGGAACTTGCTAAACTACAGATATATTGAGGTGGGCCCTGAGATTGTGCATTTCTAACAAGCTTCGAACAAGCTTGCAAGTGATGCTGATAACATATGGATGTGTAGATCACGGTTTCTGTAGCAAGCATACAGAGAGAACTATTCATTTCAGCAGCAGATAGAATTGACCTGTTTCATTGGAATTTGTTTTGTGTGGGAGTTTTGTTATGCTCTGTTTATTGTTTTTTAATCTGCCAAGCTCTGACAATTAAATGAGATGGTGACTATAAAATTCTTAGCTGAGTGCCTGTCAGTGTTAAGAATCATGTAGCCTCTGGGGCCCCAGGGTGGCTCAGTTGGTAAAGTATCCAGCTTCGGCTCAGGACATGATCTCTCAGGTCATGGGTTTGAGCCCTGCATCAGGCTCTGTGCTGACAGCCAGCTCAGAGCGTGGAGCCTGCTTCAGATTCTGTGTCTCCCTCTCTGTCTGACCCTCCCCTGTTCACAGTATCTCTTTCGCCCTCAGAAATAAATAAAACATTTTTTAAAAATTTTTAAAAATAAACTAAATTAGATCCTTTTGTAGTTCATAAGCGTGATGATTGGGTGTTCACGCCACAGTGTGACATGTGCCACCCTTAAACCCTGTTACGACGCAGACACATTACCCATCTGACCTAAAAAAAAAATTAAAAAAATAAATAAACTAAATTAAATAAAAAAGAATCATGTAGCCTTTGATATTAAAATTAATGTGTTCTGTCCAACAACAAAAACTTTATTTCTCAATAATAATTAGAAGAGATAAACAACTAGTTAAAATGAGGTGATTTAACTATTTACTCATCTACCATACAACTTTTGAAAACAAATAAAGGCAATAAAATCTTCCATAAAATTAGGATATTGATATTTTAACTCTTTACCTTCCCTTTCTTTCATGATTTCTCTGGGTCCTGAGACTTTTGAATAGTAATAATGTTCTTTATGTAATCAGGTTGCATTCTAATTTAGAACTTCGGGAAATTGTGCAGTAAAGGAACTTTAACTACAATGTGCAATCTTGGTGACCTTTTTTGTTCTTGAGATGGAGTGAAGAGAAATGTAAGAATAAGCAAGAGGCCTTGTGGTTAGCCTCACTGATCCTGAGAGATTGTCAACACTTTCTAAAACAGAGTCTACTCCCTTGTGCTTGGCAAAGCTTCAAGTGAACAGCTAAACGTTGAGATGGATATCTGAACTGAACCTCTGAACTTCTGGAGGTTCACCTGTCATCCCTGAATGCATAATCAGATCATCTCTTTCTCTCTCTGCTTTCCCTCTGGCAAAATCTCCGGCATTAATTCCTGCCATTTTCTCATCTTTCAGCAGTTTTCCTTACTGTAGGCAAGGCAGGGGCAGTCCAATCAAGAGCTCATTTTTATGGAGAGTTCAGGGACATATGACACCCTACCTTATATACTAAAAATCAAAATAGACTACCCATCACCCACCTCCTAGAAATAAAACAACCGTGCTATTCTTCTTGTATGAATTAACATTTCTAAAGGTTTGAGCTGGCGGGCAAAGCTTCTTGGCTTAGCTCTTACTTAACATATTATCTTTCCCCTGTAGAGTTGTCAGGCATTCTATTATGATAACACAGAACTGACTCAGACTCTCTCTCCCTAATGACTCTGATTTTCCTTCCCTAATAAATGTAAAATAAAGTGAGGGACAGGGAGCTCTTTGGCTGTTGCTGTTTTTGTTTTTTCACTGTTGTTGTTTTTAATCAAAATCTCAGAAGATACATAAATTCAGCAATCCAATCTTTGAATAAGTTGATAAAGTCTTCAAAAAAATCAGTGTCTACTAGCTTTCTTTTGGGTATTGGTCTTTGTGGGCATTTTCATTGAGAAAATGCATGCAAGACTCCTCACTCCTGCTGGGGACACATTCTTCAGTTGCACAAACGGCATCTGGAGAGCTTGATTCTTCTCCACAGACTGGAAACCTTGAAGCTCCTTGTTAATTTCTGAACTAGTTGTTGCCATGTGAAAAAGTTGGAGAAGTGATGAATACCAGCTTTCAAAATGTTTTTATAATCCAATTACCATATTCATAATGTTTTCTACAGATATGTATATATATATGAAATATATGAAATTTGTAGAAAGGGACTGTTGATATAATGACGAATGTTTGAACAATTTGAAATGCGGGTATTCAAGGGCCATGATATTTTAATTGCCTTTGCTAACTTTGTGTGTGGAGTCCTCAATGGCAGGGTCTTTGCTCACTCATGTATCCCAGTCCAGAGGCTAGTATATATGATTCAGTCAATAATCACTTTTTGCATGAAAATAATAAATTTGTAGAGTTATAAAGATCTGACAATGGATATGCAGCAGAGGGAGAAGGGAGACAATTCTTGATTGAGACAGCTAAAATTAGTGGTAGGACACACCAGCTTCCCCACAGAGGTAGCAAGTCCAGATACGCATGTCTTCAAGAGCACTCTCTACCATCGCTTTAGCAGAAGCCTGGTGATTCTAATGCAGATTGGTCTTTAATGACATGGCTTGAATCACATGTTCATTTCCGGCCAGAAAGAACATTATGTCCTAATTCCAGGTGGGTGTTGAATGGGTGTCCCACCTGAGGGACAGTAGGTAGGGTCTTCCTTGGACCACAAGGATGGAGAATGGAAAGGAGTAGATTCTCTCCCCACAATGTTGCGGGTGTTATTACTGGAAGTGGCATGACTACCTACGGAGAGTTCAGACACCCATGCACATGCACTCTCACGCTCAAATGTCTGCTACAGTTAGTCACTAGGGCCAATTGATATTTAACCTTATATTCTTTTCAATCAAATAAGAGACTGTGGTATGCTAAAGAGATGTTGGGCCAGGAGAAAGAAAACTTCAGTGTTTATTAGCTTCTATCTGGACTTTGGTTGTCTAATCTATGATTTGAAAAGAGTATCTTATCTGTCCAAAAACAGTGAGCCATATTCGATTCTAAGAAGAATGTGACAGACCCAAACTATAAAATTCTGAACATATGATTGTTTATCCTTAGATTCCCTGTGGCAGCATCCTCCCAGTTATATTAAAAGTAAGCAAATAAATTACTGTTTACTATTCCCAACATTGTGCTGATCATTTCGTATGAATAATCTTATTTGATCCTTATAGAAACCTTATAAAAGAGTCTATTTAGTAGGTTATTTTAGCTGCAATTAATTTTTAAAAATACTACCCAAAACTGCATAAAAAGAAAAACATTTATTATCTGAAGGAGCAGAACATAAGAAGTGAGTGTGGCCACGTGCACCAAGAACAAGGCTCCAGGGACTGTCTTATTTTGCTTCTCTCTGGATCAGCTGCATCTTCAAGCTACCTATCTCCATGGTTGCAAAGTAACTGCCATCAGCCATTCAGACAATATACCTGTCTTTTTATTTCCAAAGGAGAGGGAAAACTTCCTCCCTTCTCCAACCATGAAATGATTCTTGCCTATTATTTTAAGTCAGACAACTTGGATGACTTGCCTCACACTGGGTTTAAAGCATCCCCAGAAGAATGCCATGTGCTGATAAGACAGAGCATAAATCGGTCATTGGGTCAGATATATCAGTGCCCACTTCCAGAGATGGAGGTAGAATCACCTTCCCTCAAGTAGTGCAGGCTACTCGTTGAGGTGGCAAGGCTTGAACAAAATCAGTATATAGGGCTTGAACACTGTGGCGACCATGTTACTTGTCATCAAAAGTGGGACACTTTGAGAGTGACAAATGCCAAATCAGACAGAATGGTGTTACAGGAGACATAAAAATGAATGTATCACTCGCAAACCAGGAGATGTGATTACCCTACTTTCTGTACTGAGTCAACAATCAACATTTTCTACCCTAGGAACAATGATTACCATAGCTGTTTTGGTAATCAGGACACAAAGTTCAGAACAATCATATATATGTTCAAAATTACCTAGTAAGTAGTAATCTGAGGTTTAAGCTAGCACAAGTATTTCCTACTTGTTTTCAGATTGCCTGGTAAAGTACAGACCAATTTATTCATATTCTCTTCTCAGGATTGTAGATAAGGGGCATTTTTCATATGACAAGTCTCTCACGTGGCTTCATTTTATGTTCTGTCTTTTCTACTAATACTACTATGCTAATAAGCAAAGCTACTTCTAATATCTAATAAATTAATTCATGTAACAATCCTTTCTAATCTAGAAAAGAAATTCAGCTCAGCGTGAGATTAACAAAAACAAACCTGGGACACTTGGTTTCAGTCAGTTAGGCAGCTGACTCTTGATTTTGGCTCAGGTCACAATCTCACAGTTCATGAGATCAAGTCTGCTGACAGTGCAGAACCTGTTTGGGATTCTCTCTCTCTTTCTCTCAGTCTCTCTCTCTTTCTCCCTTTCTGTTTTCTCTATCAAGAAGAAGAAGAAGAAGAACGAGAAGAAGAAGAAGAAGAACGAGAAGATGAGAGAGAAAGAAAGACATTTTTAAAAATTGAGGGGAAAAAAAGATCCACAGTGTAATTTTCTAGTTTAATAACCTGGACTGCTTCCTTCGTAGATGTTAGTGAGTCAGATTTTAGAGTTTCCTTTCAAATATGTACTCTCAAATTTGTGCCTATAGAACAGCTTTTTCTACCAGATACAAATAGCAAAATCTTTATAGCCCAGAGAGATTTCTAAACATCTCTGTACTTTTTCAATTCTATCCTGAACTTGAAAACTGTTATTTGAAAACACTTAAGAACATAGCCAGTATTTCTCCAAATATTGTGGATGTCTCTTAGGTCAGCTTTTTCTACGAGCCACTGAACACACAACAAATGCAGATGCCCCTTCCCACTGCAGTACATGTGATGGATTACAAGTGATATATTGCAAAGAGGCCACCTCCCACTTGAAACTCCAAATATACCCTCAAGCAGTATAAATAGTATGAAATAAAGCTCTATTTTCAAACCAACTGCCTACAATAGTTAGTACTGCTGCCAATCAGTGTTATTTTTCTAATTATCCCTGGGGCTTTATGTAAAATGATATGAATTTTTGAGATCGTTGTATATAGCCATTATGACACGATTTATGTGTCCATTATAGGAGAGAGAGAGAGGAGGAGGAGGAGGAGGAAGAGGAGGAGGAGGAAGGGAGGGAACATGGAGAGAGGAAAGAAGGAAGGAAGGGAAGAAGTAAAAGAAAGAAAGAAAACAAAATTATGGAAGTGTACATGTTAGGTGGAAGTCGTACTGCCGGCCACAGGGTTTAGAGACACTATCTTTCACCTGGTCTACGTCATCAGCTTATCACTGGTCTCCAGACATCACTCTTGATCTGCTAATCACCCTTCCCATGCTACCACTATTTCGTAAAGCATAAATCAGACCATGATTCTATTTTACATTCCATTCATCCTCTGTTACACTTATACTTTAGTGTTTAGATCACATGGCTGACAAAGACCTTAGCCTACCTGGTTTTCCTTGTCTCCACTAGACCCCCACCCATGCCATCTCATCCTTACTTCCTGTGCTCCACATAATTTGGTTTACATAGGGTCTGTCAGCCCTTACCATGTCATTCGCATTTCAGATCCCTTACATTTGCTGATAATTTTTTCTTGCTCTGTTTCTGTTTCCAATGGTAATCCCTAAATCTGCATGACCTTTATGCCACCCTCCTTCTCATTTCCAGGTTTCAACTTTCTAAGACACTGTCCCTGACCAACCAGTACAAAGCAGACAATGTCTCCCAAGTTATCCTCCAGTATTCAACTCCATTTTATCCTTCTTGTAGCAATTCTCTGTTATTAAAATGGTCTTATTTATGCTTGTACTTTGTAATCCCCCGTCCATGCAAATGTAGTCACTTTCATAGTAAGAACCTGTTCATTGTTACACCCCAGTTCTATAACATTGCCTGGCACAAAATATGTTGTATGAAATACTATTTGACTAAATATTAATTTGCCACCTACTTCCCATTCCCATTTGATAATTATAGATAGTATTTCAGAATATATCATATCAGTTCTTTTTCTAGACAATCTACATCTTATAGATGAGTCTGTGGCTTTGCAGTTAATAATATAGGACCACGTTACTCTATTTAACTGGTACATAATATTCATATACTATATGCTATTTAACTATTCTCTTATTGATGAACATTTAGGCAGTTTCTTATAGTTTGATACTATAAGGAATTTATAAGTAATATTGATAACATACTTTGTTTTGGTCATTAATCTAAGTATTTGGGACATTAGTGAATAAACAAAAACATCTATGTTTGTGGAGTTTACATTTCATAAAGAAGAATATGTAGTGAATATTGAATTTAGCAATTATATATATTTTAAAGTATGTAAGAAGGTAAAAATGCTGTGAAAAACTAAAACAAGATAAAGGGACCAGAAGCATTTGATTCCAACAACTGAAAATTTTGTTTACCCATTTTTTACCTCTAGATTAATGTCTATTTACAGTAAAAATAATAATAATTGAAAGAGTCTTTAGTTTTCCAGCATCCTCCTGGGAGAGACCACTGCAAAGCTTTAGAGTGACTGTTCACAAATCTACTATTTTTTTTCTTTTGCTTCACTTTTGTTCTGGCTGCTTTTAGGATTTTCTTCTTTTTCTTGGGGTTATACATTTTATTAGGCTATTTTA
>NW_027529638.1:4851326-4859069 GCF_008692635.1 Crocuta crocuta | reverse complement strand
TTTGTATGTCCCCCCCCCCACCCCATGGTTCTGTGTTAACTCTCTTCTGAAGATTCCTATTTGTTTTCCAAGCTCTTGACTTTTTTTTCTATCATTCTTTATTTTGTTCCTTCTATTCTTCATGTTTTGTCCAATTAAGCAACTTCTGGAAATCTTAGCCAAACTTGGGAATTCTGGGCTGTATTCTCCATCTCTCCATGCTTTTTATCATGTTGTCCTTTCAGCCTATGATTTGAAAAATGTTCTCAGTTTAATCTTTCCACTTACTTAATCTTCTACCATGTATCCTCTGCTACTTCAACCATATATTGAGATTTTATTCTTCTAACTTTCAAAATGAGACTCTAGAGTCACTTTCTGTGTGGCATTGGGAACAGCTTTTCCATCTATAAAAAGGGAGTAAGAATTATAACTATCTCATATAGTTATTACATGGCATTAAGCACTCAGTAAATGCTAGGTTTTCTAAAATAAAATCAAATTAAGAACTCTTTTGTAGCTAACCTAAAGTATTAATTTCTCTCTTGATATAAAACAAATCATGTTGACTTCAGATTTTCCTAATGTAGCAGTGAATACCAAAGAACACTTTAGAGCAATGTCTTTAAAATCCAAAAAGGAAATGTGATCCAATGATTTTGTTCCCAGCCATACAAGTATAAAGAAAAGATAACATTGTTTTGACCATATGACAACTCAGTTTCCATGAGGCTTCTTGAAAACAAAAACTATTAAGAATAAAATTCAGCTAGTTTAAGATATTGATAGTAAAAATAGCAAAAAGACTGTCAAGTGCTAGGACGAAAAGAAATGTAAGTAGTATGGTAATACTATGATTAAAATCACTGGCAATCTAACACTCCTACAGTTCACAAAATTTAAGAATACGAAGATGACAAGAATTTTTGCAGTAGTGTATGTATGCCAAATTCTTCTTTCATAAGCCAAATTTCAAAAGATATTTAAATATGACAAATCAAATATTAAATGGTATAATAATTCTTATAGTGTAAAAATAAAATATATTTAAAGTAACATACAAGTAAAATTAACATGGAAACTAGCAAAATTGGCAAGTCAAGGGGGGACAAAGAGGAACAAAAATATTTACTCATGGTAGATAAACAATAAATTCTTTCTCAAGGTAGAGAGATATAAGTGTATTATACATGTGCCTACTGCTTCTGCCACTGTGGGTGAGCCATGCTTCCCAGTGCAGCTAACGCCCTATGTACCCTCCTTGGCACTGTTGGTCAGGATGCAAACTGATACAACCACTCTGGAAAACAGTATAGAGGTTCTTCTAAAAGTTAAAATAGAACTGCCTTTTGATCCAGCAATTGCACTACTAGGTATTTACCCAAAGGATACAAAAATACAAATTCAAAAGGGTTCATGCACCCTGATGTTTACAGCAGCATTATCAACAATAGTCAAACTATGGCAAGAGCTCAAATGTCCGTCAAATGATGAATGGATAAAGATACCACACCATATGTGGTATTTATATATATATAATAAATATAATTATATAAATATGATTTATAATTATAATGTAATAAAAAATGTAAATAGTTATATCTACATATATACTACTCAGTCATCAAAAACAATTGAATCTTGCCATTTGCCATGACATGGTTGGAGCTGGAGTGTATTATGCTAAGCATAATAAGTCAGTCAGAGAATGACAAATATCATGTGATTTTACTCATGTGGGATTTAAGAAACAAAACAGATGAACATAGGGGAAGGGGAAAAAATGGAGGCAATCCATAAGAGACTTTTTTTTCATAAAATACTCTTAAACAATAGAGAACAAACTGTGGATTGATGGAGGGAGGTGGTGGGGGATGGGCTAGATGGGTGACAGGTATTGAGGGCACTTGTTATAGTGAGCACCTTGTGTTTTATGTAAATGACAAATCACTGAATTCTACTCCTGAAAACAATATTGTACTGTGTGTTAACTAACTATACTTTAAATAATATTTTTAAAAGAAGTGAAAAAAGAATCACAACCAAGTTGCTGCGGGGTAAGAATTCAAGAGAGCTTAGCTGGAAGTGTGGCTTGAGGTTTCTCATGAGACTGCAGTGACAAGTCACCTGTAACTACAGTCACCTGAGGGCTCACCAGGTCCTGAGGATCTGTTCTCAAGGCAGTTTAGCCACATGACTGTCAAGTTCGTGCTGGCAAGTTGGCTTCCCTCCATGCTGAACTCTTCATGAGGCCACTTGGGTGTCCTCATCATACAGCAATTGGCTCACCCATTTTAGTACTCCAAAGGTTCCATGCAGGAGTTATACCGCCCTTATATCTAGTGGGTCAGACATTGTCTCTTCTTCTGTATACTGTTGAATGCACAGGTAAGCCACTCAGTATAAGAATTTTATAAAGGATTTTAAAATTCTGTGAGATGAAGGTAATTAGGACCCTGTTGAAGTGAGTGAAAGAAGCATGCAAAAAGAATGTTGAGATTTGTTCAAAAGTGGCATATAGTCCATTTCATTGAATTTGATTGGCTAAACTAGATCATGCGGCCACCCCAGATATACATTGTGGGGTAATAAAGTCCGCGTCATAATGGAAGGACCTCCTAAACCACATCACAAAGGATGTGAATATCAGAAAGGGAATAGTTATGGTCTTTTTTCTGCTAAACTTCTGGCTCAATTTCCTACATAAGCTAAATGTAAACAAATTTAAAATAAATACTTCTGATGATTCAACTGATAAAGATTTTATGAGATGTAAAAGAGAAGAGAGGTCCAGTTGTTAATTTATACAACTGTCCTAGGTTCCTCTTGCATGAATTAAGTTGTGCTCTTTAATGCATTTTTATGTTCCAGTACAAAAGTTTTCAATAAATTCTTTCATTCTCTTCTGCACAATACTGTTGTAATGTCCCATTTGTCTCTTTGTAAAATTTAAATACCTGATCACAGATTTTAAGGTCTTTCACTAATTTGAAAATTGACAGTTCTTCACCTCCCAGTGACCACTTAATCAACATGTTGTCATTTAGTGCTTTGAAAAATAAGACATATTATTGAATCATTAATCCAAAATTAATGTCAACCCTCTTCCCTCATTTATAATACATCTCAAGCCTTCACTGTCCATGCCCTCTACCAAATAATGTAAATACATGCACACACATATACCCTTACATATAGCTATATTTTGTTTTCTATAAGTATATAAATTTAGTCATTTATATTTTAATTTTATGTGTTTTTTTTTTCATTTAATTTCTGGTTATTCAAGGGGTATGGCTGTGTTTTCCACTCCCAAAAAGGATCAAAATGTACTCTGAATGAAAGTCTGCCAATAAATATAGATTGATTTAAGACTTGTCTACATCACTTGTAATTAGGATACCAAGTTTGAACTACTGGAAAAATGGATAAGTTACTAAAACTAAGACCACCATTGTGTTAGCACTTCATCTTTATTCAACAGACTATCACTTGAGAGAATTTTACTATTTGAATGAACAAGGTTAACACTAGTCCTTGGATTCATGAAAACAATTTCAGAATAGAAAGATAAATAATTTAAAATTCTTATCATCACACCCATTAAACAAAAGATTTTTTACTATCAAAATCTTTTTTTCTTTCATAATTTATTATCAAGATGGTTTCCATATAACACCCAGTGTCCATCCCAACAAGTGCCCTCCTCCATGCCCATCACCCCTCTTCCCCTCTCCCCCCCCCCATCAACCCTCATTTTGTTCTCAGCATTCAAGAGTCTCTCGTGGTTTGCCTCCCACCCTTCCCAACTATTTTTTCCCCTTCTCCTCCCCCATTGTCCTCTGTTAAGTTTTTCCTGATCCACTTATAAGTGAAAACATATGGTATCTGTTTTTCTCTGCCTGACTTATTTCCCTCAGCATAACACCCTCGAGTTCCATCCACATCGCTACAAACGGCAAGATTTCATTCTTTCTCACTGCCATGTAGTATTCCATTATACAGATAAACCACATCTTTTTGATCCATTTGTCAGTTGATGGGCATTTAGGCTCTTTCCATGTTTTGGCTATTGTTGAGAGTGCTGCTATGAACATTGGGGTACATATGCCTCTATGCTTCATCATTTCTGTATCCCTTGAGTAAATTCCGGTTAAAGAGGCTGTCTTTTTTCCATTAGATATTCTTTCCCACTTTGTCAAAGATTAGTTGGCTATACATTTGTGGGTCCAACTCTGAGTTTTCTATTCTATTCCATTGGTCTATATGTCTGTTTTTGTGCCAATACCATACTGTCTTGATGATGACAGCTTTGTAGTAGAGGCTAAAGTCTGGGATTGTGATGCCTCCCGCTTTGGTTTTCTTCTTCAATATTACTTTGGCTATTCGGGGTCTTTTGTGGTTCCATACAAATTTTAGGATGGTTTGTTCTAGCTTTGAGAAGAAAACTGGTACAATTTTGATTGGTGATGCATTGAATGTGTAGATTGCTTTGGGTAGTAGTGATATTTTAACAATATTTTTTCTTCTGATCCATGAACATGGAATGTTTTTCCATTTCTTTGTGTCTTCTTCAATTTTCTTCATAAGTTTTCTATAGTTTTCATCATACAGATCTCTTATATTTTTGGGTAAGTTTATTCCTAGGTCATTTATGTTTTTTTATGCAATTTTGAAAGGATCAGTTTATTTTTCTCTTTCTGTTGCTTCATTATTGGTGTATAAAAATGCAACTGATTTCTGTACATTGATTTTGTACCCTGAGATTTTGCTGAATTCATGGTCAGTTCTAGTAGGCTTCTGGTGGAGTCTGTTGGGTTTTCCATGTAGAGTATCATGTCGTCTGTGAAAAGTGAAAGTTTGACTTTTTCTTTGTGAATTCTGATCCCTTTTATTTTATTGTCTGATTGCTGACACTAGGACATCCAGCACTATGTTTAAACAACAGTGGTGACAGTGGACGTCCCTGTCATGTTCCTGATCCCAAGAGGAAAGTTGTCAGTTTTTCCCCATTGAAGATGATTGTTGCTGAGGGCTTCTCATAAATGGCTTTTATGATGTTTAAGTAAGTTCCTTCTATCCTGAATTTCTCAAGGGTTTATTAAGAAGGGATGCTGTATTTTGTCAAATGTTTTTTCTGCATCAATCGACAGGATCATATGGTTTTTATCCTTTTTTTTGTTAACGTGATGTATCACATTGATTGATTTGCGAATATTGAACCAGCCCTGTAACCTAGGAATGAATCCCACTTGACCATGGTGGATAATTCTTTTGATATGCTGTTGCATTCAATTAGCAAGTATCTTGTGGGAGGATTTTTGCATCCATATTCATGAAGGGTATTGGCTTGTAGTTCTCTATTTTTGCTGGGTCTCTGTCTGGCTTGGGAATCAAAATGACGCTGACTTCATAGAATGAGTCCGGAAGTTTTCCTTCGATTTCTTTTTTTTGAAATAGCTTGAGAAGAATGTGTATTAACTCTGATTTAAATGTCTGGTAGCATTCCCCAGGGAAGCCATCTGGCCCAGGGCTCTTATTTGTTGGGAGATTTTTGATAACTGATTCAATTTATTTACTAGTTATGGGTCTGTTCAGATTTTCTATCTCTTCCCATTTGAATTTTGGTAGTGTGTGTGTTTTTAGGAATTTATCCATTTCTTCTAAGTTGTCCCAGTTGTTGGCACATAATTTTTCATAGTATTGCCTGATAATTGCTTGTATTTCTGAGGGGTTGGTTGTAATAAGTCCATTTTCATTCATGACTTTGTCTAAATGGGTGCTCTCTCTTTTCTTTACGAGAAGACTGGCTAGAGGTTTGTCAATTTTATTTTTTCAAAAAACCAACTCTTGGTTTCATCGATCTGTTCAACTATGTTTTTGGAATCTATTTTGTTTATTTCTACTCTGATTTTTATTATTTCTCTTCTGCTGCTGTTCTTGTTGTTCTCCTAGTTCCTTTGGGTGCCCTGTTAGATTTTGTATTTGCGCTTTTCTTAATTTCTTAATTTAGGCCTGGAGTGCAATGTACTTTCCTCTTAGGACTGCCTTTGTCACATCCCATAGAGTTTGGATTGTTGTATTTTCATTTTCACTTGTTTCCATATATTTTTACATTTCTTCTCTAATTGCCTAATTGGCCCATTTGTTCTTTAGTAGGGTGTTCTTTAACCTCTATGTTTTTGGAGGTTTTCCAGACCTCTTCCTGTGATTGATTTCAAGTTGCATAGCATTGTGATCTGAAAGTGTTCATGGTATGACCTCAATTCTTTTATATTTATTGAGGGCTGCTTTATTTCCCAGTATCTGATCTATCCCAGTATCTAAAGTGCCATGCGCACTTTAGAAGAAAGAGAATTCCATGGCCTCAGGAAGTAGAGTTCTAAATATATCTGTTAAATCCATCTGGTCCAACGTGTCATTCAAGTCCATTGTTTCTTCAGTGATTTTCTGTCTAGTTGATCTACCCATTGCTGTAAGTGGAGTATTAAAGTCCCTCCTATTAGCATACTCCTATCCATAAGATTGCTTCTGGTTTTGATTGTTGTTTTATGTATTTGGGTGCTTCTGTATTCGATGCATAGACATTTATAATTGTTAGCTCTTCCTGATGGATAGACCCTGTTTGTCTGACATAATTATGGCAACACAGCTTTCTTTTGACTTCCAGTAGCATGATAGATATTTCTCCATCCCCTTACTTTCAATCTGAAGGTGTCCTCAGGTCTAAAATGAGTCTCTTGTAGACAGAAAATTAATGAATTTGTTTTTTTATCCATTCTGCTACCCTATGTCTTTTGATTGTAGCATTTAGTCCATTTACAGTCAGTGTTATTATTGAAAAATATGGGTTTAGAGTTATTGCATTCTTTGTAAGATTCATGCTTGTGGTGGTGTTTCTGGTAACTTGCATTCTTTGCAATATTTCCCTCATAGAGTCCCCTCAGGATTTCTTGTAGGGTTGGTTTAGTGGTGATGAATTCTTTCCATTTTTCTTTATTTGGGAAGACTTTTATCTCTCCTTCTATTCTGAATGGCAGGGTTGCTGGGAAAAGGATTCTTGGCTACATATTTTTTCTGTTCATCACATTGAAGATTTCCTGCCATTCCTTTCTGGCCTGCCAAGTTTCAGTAGATAGGTCTGCAACTACTCTGATAGGTCTCCCTTTTTATGTTAGGGCCCTTTTATCACTAGCTGCTTTCAGAATTCTCTCTTTGCCAGTTTCACCATGATATCTCATGCAGAAGATTGATTCAGATTACATCTGAATAGAGTTCTCTGTGTATCTTGGATTTCAATGTCTGTTTCCTTCCCCAGATTAAGGAAGTTGTCAGATATAATTTGTTCAAGAACTCCTTCAATGCCTTTCCTTCTCTCTTCCTCTTTTGGGATTCCTATGATACAGATATTGTTGTTTCATTGTATAACTCAGTTCTCAAACTCTCCTTTCATGTTTTTGGAACAGTTTATCTCTCTTTTTCTCAGCTTTTTCTTTTTCTATAATTGTGTGTTCTAATTCATCTATTCTCCTCTCTGCCTTTTCAATTCGTGCATTAGACGCCTCTATTTTATTATGCACCTCATTTATAGTATTTTTTAATTCATCACAACTATTTTTAAACTCCATAGTCTTTGTAGCAATAGCTTCCCTGATGTCTTCCATGCCTTTTTCAAGCCCAGCAATTAATTTTATGACTATTATTCCAAATTCTTGTTCAGTTATGTTGCTTATATATATCTGTTTTGAGCAGATATATTTTATG
>NW_027529638.1:4819506-4851130 GCF_008692635.1 Crocuta crocuta | reverse complement strand
CAGATATATTTTATGATATATTTTATATATTAATATATTTTATTTTATTATATATATATTTTATATATTATATATAGATATATTTTATATATTAATTTTGAGCAATTAATTTTATGACTATTGTTCCAAATTCTTGTTCAGTTATGTTGCTTATATATATCTGTTTTGAGCAGTTCTTTAGCTGTCACTTCTTCCTGGAATGTCTGTAAGAGGAGAGTTCTTCTGTGTCATCATTTTGGCTAGCTTTCTGTCTCTTGTTAATTTTAAAAGCTTGTCATGCACTCTGCACCTGTGAGTACTGCTATATTAAAGAAGGCTCATTGACTGTCCAGGGCCTGTCTGTTCAGGAAGTGTTCTTTGAATGGTGTCTCTTGGTCTCTCTTGTTGAGGCTTTGGTTATTTTATTTCCCTACTCCTAGTGGTATTTGGGGCTCTCCACAATGTGTACTTGGCTTGTTTCTTTAGGTAGCCCTGAAAAGGAAAACAGACAGACAAACACAAAGGGAGCAAAGGCATGCAAACACACAGACAAATCCAACAAACAACCAAACCAAAGGGAAAAAGACAAAAAAAAAAAAAAGACAAAGGGCAGTCTAAAAACATAAAACCAGAATTCTCAGCTACAAATAAAGAGCAGGGTGTATGCAGTGTTGATGGAAGAGCAGATACAAAGAGAGAAATGACAGGGGTGGGGAGAAAGCGAAATTGGACAATGACCAGGCAGAGAGACTAAGAGGCTTAATTCAGAGAGACAAAGAGAAAAATATGGTAGGAGGCAAGGAGAAAGAAATGAAGATAATGTTACCCAAAGAGATTATATAGTCTGGTTAGTCCAGAGAGAGAGAGAGAGAGAGAGATAGTGAGGTAGTGGTGGAGGCATAGAATATACATCTAAAGAATAGATTAAATGTGACTATTTAAGCAAACCAATGACCAGAGTGCCCAGTCCAGCAGAAGGGAGGGATACGAATGAGATAAGGGAAAATATATCAGAATAGAAAGAATTGATCTAGAATTAATCACAGCAGTGCATCCATGTTGATCTTGCTCAGGCCTCGATTAAAAAAAAAAAACAGCTCTTTAGTGGGGATGGGCGTGGTTTGGCATAGGCACAGGCATAGGCAGGTCTCTTCTCAAGTGTGGTCCCGCTGGCCGCTCCCTGAGGTCCTGCCTTGGTGGTTGTGGAGGAGAAAAATGGCGGCGCCCCAGTCCCTTCTTGAATCAAGTATTACAATTCACTCTTTTGGTTCCAATCTCCCTGTGCCGTGGGTGTAGCCAAGGTGGGCTGTGTTCTATGTCCCAACCCTGCCTTGTTTCTAGGTTTTAGTCCCTGCAGTTTATTGATACCACCTGAAATGTGATTCTGCAGGCTGGGCTGCTTCCCAGAATGGGAATAGAGCTTGGAGAGCAGTGGAACAGTTTGTCCTGGCATTGCCCTGGACCGGGGTACCCATGCCAAAGTCAGCGCCACAGCTAGAAATAGGATCACTCTCTGGATGCCCTGTGGTTAGGGATGGGATGTTAGGACATTATCCATCCAAGGCCAAGGTTTTTCTTTTCTCCAGGGACAGTTCTAGCAGCAGTTTCAGCTGCTCTTTCTCTTCCCCTCAAATCTCCACGGCTCCCTGCAAAAGGGGTTCCTTCCCCTCCGTGTATCTGCATCCTGGCCCATTTTTATCTTCCCCAGATCTCAATCACGCACGCATGTGGTTGTCTTCTTAGTGGACTCTGTCCCTTTTCCTCCCAGACTCCTTCGGTTCAGTGTCCTATGGCTTCAGGCCTTCTCTGTTTGAGAGATGGGGGCAAGCAAAATGTATGGAACTCCCTATTTCTCCACCACCTTGCCTCTCCCCTATCAAAATCTTCTTGACTGATAAATATGTATATCTGGAAAGGACCTTATTGATTGTCTAGTCCAGGATTGATGAACTTTGTCTTAAAGGTACAGCCAGCAAATATTTGTGTTTACAGTCAATGTGATCTCTGTCACAACTACTCAAAACACACACTCAGACAACACAGTGTGAATAATTTTAGGGCCAGCATAAGTAAATGAGTACGAGTGTGCTTCAAAAAAACTCTATTTACCAAAACTTTTCCAAAGCTCTTAATCTGTCAATTTATGACAAGGGCCAACATTTGTACTTTTCAAATGTTGAAAATGTGTCATAAAATGAAGTGCCCCAGTGTACACAGTACTCATAAAAGATCAGAAATAAAATACAGGTCTTTTGGACTCCTACTCAGCACAATTGTCCAAGTGAATTGTGAAAATTTGTGGATTGAAAAAAATGTACGTGGTGTATTAATATACGTGTGTGTGCATGCACACACTGCAGTAGCAGCAGAAGCAGTAACAATAGTAGTAAAAGTAGTAATAATTGGGGTGCCTGGGTGGTTCAATCGGTTAAGCGTTCGACCTTGGCTAAGGTCATGATCTCATGGTTCGTGGGCTTGAGCCCCATGTCGGGCTCTGTTCAGACAGCTCAGAGCCTGGAGCCTACTTTGGATTCTGTTTCTCCCTCTCTCTTTGACCCTTCCCTGCTCTTGCTCTGTCCCTTTCACTTTCAAAAAAATAAATAAATAAATGAACATAAATTTTTTTTAAAAAGAGGTAGTAATAATAGAAATAATGGAAGTAGTAATAATAGGTGGCATCTAGCAAAAGCATGCCTTAGGAGTATAATATAAATGTAACCCGGCAAGCTGAAAAGCATTGTCCTAGAATGGCAGCTCTTTTGGAGAGATATGGTAACTTGTCTCTTGAGATTAATATCAATACTAAAGTTTTTATGTTGGCTTAACTGGTATTATTTTGGGAAGTACTAATTTGTTCTGCACACTCTGAAAGAGTGAATGGCTCCTTATGGGCTTACATAGCTGCCAATAGACTAATCCTAAATAGTTGGAAAAGTGAATTTGATTTTCTCAGAATAAATGTTCAAATTAAAATTCTCTTGGCTTTTGATACCATAAAGGGGAAACAAAAAGACTAAGTCTGCTTGACAGAGTAAATACATCAGTCAAAGATGAAGAGATTTGGAACCAAATACCTACTTCTGGTAAATCAAAAGGAAGAATTGTAATGATAATTTAAGATTGGTGAGTATTATATGATTTTTTCAGGGTCATATAATCCAATCAATTTTTTCCTTAACAATGTATGCTTTGGTTATTCAGGGAAAGTCTTCATGAACAGAAATATTTATTAATAGTAGTTGCCACTTTTCTCCACAATTTTCTGATAGAAACCATGCCATATAAATGAAACTGATTTCCCATGAAAAATTATAATTAGGTACCATTTCCCTAACCGATGACTTGGCATCAAATAAATCATATATTTACCCAACAATGTCACAAAACCAAATTTACTAGACTTATAAAATCCTTAATAATTTACTAAGTGAAATTATGCAGCAAATACTTTAAAATGGGTAAAGGTTCAATGTGCACATACTTTTCAATGGTTCTTAATTTCAAGTTTATACAACAGCCCCAAAATACACAACCACAGACTATATTGTACAGGTAACCACAGACTACAAATAATCGTGCTTCTTATAAATGACACTAAACATTTAGGGGCACGTAGGTGGCTCAGTCAGTTAAGCATCTAACTCTTCATTTAGGCTCAGGGCATAATCTCACAAGTTCATGGGATTGAGCCCCACATCTGACTCTGCACTGACAGTGCAGAGCCTGTTTGAGGTTTTCTCTCTCCCTCTCTCTCTCCACCCTCCTCCATGGGCATACTCATGTGCACACTTCCTCTCTCTCTCAAAATAAATAAATAAACATTAAAAAAAATAAGTGACATTAATCATTTAATCAATAATTCTATTTGTCCTCATAGAACTTAGCAAAAACTTTGCTAGAAAATTATTTGTTGGAAGTGTATCTCTCCAAATAAAATTGATGTTTTCTTTACTCTCAATCTACACTTAATTGTTAAAGTATGCATCTATATCTTTAAACAATTTCAGGGCTTCCATCACTGTTCCTGTCAAACATAATACTTCTCCATGAAAAAATATTTTTAAATTAAGAACTAATCCAATTTATATCCTTCTTATCCTTTCCTACCTCTGCATTTTATGCAATGCTTCTCAATCTCATTCTAATAAAAGCCCCAAGTGAACAATGAGTGCTACACAGCTTTGATTGGTTGAGCTATCAGAAAACCACTCTTAGGATACAAAAGCAAAGATCACATCATCGTCAAGGGATTTTAAAATTTGAAAATAAATTTTAGAGGATTCCTAGTAGAGGAGTAATATTATATTGTCATAGGACTGTAGCTCTGCTTTAAACTAGTATTAGGGAGGGTCACCTGGGTGGATCAATCATTTAAGCATCTGAATTTGGCTCAGAACATGATCTTGCAGTCTGGGGGCTCAAGCCCTGCGTCGGGCTCTGTGCTAACAGCTCAGAGCCTAGAGCCCACTTCTGATTCTGTGTCTCCCTCTCTCTCTGCCCCTCCCTTGCTCTCTCTCTTTCTCTCAAAAATAAATAAACATTAATTTTTTAAAATTTATTATTAGAGAAAAAATGATGATGAATATCCAAATATTTAGAGAATAGATGTTAGGCATTAAGTATAGTCCTTGCATAGCTATTAAAACCAAATCACCTTGACTATAAAGAACGAACTAATGGTCACCAGAAGGGAGGTGGGTAGAAGGAGGGGTAAATTAGGTGGAGGGGGGTTAAGAGTACTCTCATCATGATAAGCACTGGCTAAAGTAGAGAATTGTTGAATCACTATGTTGTATACCTGAAATGACTGTAACACTGTATGTTAACTATTCTGGAATTAAAATAAAAACTTAAAAAAACCAAACAAACAAAACTAATATGTCAAAAAAAACCCACAAATCGTCATGAAAATTAAATAATTAGGACTTCTGCTCCGAAGTGTATAGATCTACTTCTACCTCTTCCCTGTTAAGCACAGCTGTAAATCCTGAAAATAATGCAACTGACAACTAAAAGAGAACTCTAAAAGGCAATAAGAAGGCAAGCCAGTTTCAGATGTCAGAATTGGAAGACAAACACAGCAGCAGGGTTTTTATGTTCCCCCCACACAACAGAAGACGGCCACCCAAACTCAGCATATACCACTTTCAGTCCAGCAATTGAAGGCAGCCCAGATAGGTTCATTTCTCTTCTGAGATCTAATGGAAGTCTCTCTGAGAATATCAGGCAAGTCTGACATCACAAAAAGGAGGATCAGTAAGTAACCCCACCAACCAAAAGCAACCAGGAGAAGTGCTTTCCTTTCCGCACCAGACAGAGATTGCCCTCCCTCTCCAAGAGATATTGGGGACAGAGGGCAGAATCAGCAGGAGGGACTCAGTTGCCACAAGTGGTCTGGCCTGGGAAGCCTCTTTGATTCTGAGACATCACATGTTTTCCCCCAGCAACACTGGGTAGGCAAGAGAAACCAGCAGAACTTGTAAGAAGGACCAAGTTATAGCAAGCAGTCTTTCTAGGGAGACCTCTTTTATCAGATTATTTGTCCTCAACTGGAGAAATTAAGTGAGGTGGTAAAAATAGATGGGAAGGACTGCTATGGACTAAACATTTGTGTTCACCCTAAATTCATATATTAAAACTCTAAACCTCAGTGGGATAATATTTGGAGATGGGATTTTGGGGAGGTAATTGATTAAATGAGATCACGAGGTCAGGACCCCCATGATGGAGTTGGTTCCTTTATAAGAGGAGAAGAAGATTAGAGTTTTTTCTGTGCGTCCTGTGAGAATCCAAAAGAAAGCAGCCATTATAAACCAGGAAGAGGGCTCTTACCAAGAACCCAACAATGCTTGCACTGATTGAAAGACTTCCAGCCTCTAGAAGTATTTTAAACTAAAGGATTGCTGTTTAAGTCACCAAGTTTATGATATTTTGTTATAGTTGCTAGAAGTGAGTAAGACAAAGGACCTAATCACAGGAATAAGACAGGCAGGGAAAATCTCTCCCTGTGCTGAAACATTGTGGCTGGTGGGCAGAATCAGCAAAGGAAAGTGGATCTAGTAACAACCAACTGCCAGACCTAGGAAGCCTTACACTGCAGGCCTATAAATCCCCTTATCTTCCCAGAGAACCTGGTAAGCCAAAGACCACCAGTAGGGACATCTCATTTTATCCTTCTATACCAGGAGACACCCAGCAACTGGACTGAGACCACTGACAATCCCAGTATCACAAAGCAGCCCAAGGAGACCAAAATACCACCACAAAAGCTCTGAAATTTAAATTGCCATTAGAACCACAGCTAATGAGAACCAAAACATAAACATTACAGAACACCAATCTAAGCACAGAAACTGGCCAGGAAGATAAACACAACCAAGGAGTAGAACCAAGGAGTAGGCCAAAACTTAAACAGGAAGACTGCCTGTTTAAAATAGAAAAAAAAAAAAAAAAAAAAAAAAGAAAAGAAAATAGGGGCACCTGGGTGGCTCAGTTGGTTAAGCGACCGACTTTGGCTCAGGTCATGATCTCATGGTTTATGAGTTTGAGCCCCGTGACGGGCTCTGTGCTGACAGCTCAGAGCCTGGAACCTACTCATGATTCTGTGTCTCCCTCTCTCTGCCCCTCCCTGACATGTGCTCTGTCTTCTCTCTCTCAAACCTAAATAAACATTAAAAAAATAAAACCCAGAGTTTCCTTACATAAGAGTCAAAATTTCCAGGATGAATAAAAAGTCAACTGCAACATCAAGAAACAAGACAGTCACAATTTAAATAAGAAAGAATAATCCATTGATGCTAACACTAAGATGAATCATATGTTGGAATTATCTGATAAGAATTTTCAGCCAGCCGTCATTAACTATGCTTCAATATTTAATGACAAATTGTCTTGAAACAAATTACAAGACAGAAAATCTCAGCAAAAAAGAGAACTTTTTTTAAAAAAGAACCAAATAAAAATTATAGAAATGAAAAATATTGTAATATTGAAAACAAAAAATAAAAAACCTAACTGTATGGGCTATATAGTAAAGTGCAAATGAAAAAGATTAGAAATAATCAATTGAGAACAGGTCATAGAATTCACCTGATCTGGACAACGGAGAGAAAATAGATTGAAAAGCTGAGCAAAGCCTCAGGAACCTGGTGACAATAACAAAAGATCCAGCATCCACATCATCAGAATCACAGAAGAGAAAGAGAATGAATCTAAAAAAAGTATTTTAAAAAATCATGACTGAAAACTTTCATATTCTGGAAAAAGATGCAAACCTAAGATATAAGACCCTGAACAAATTCCAACAGAATAAGTTCAAGGAAGTCATGTCAGGATGCATTATAATTAACTTTTGAAAAATACAGAGAGAACTCCTGAAAATGGGGTGCCTGTCTGGCTCAGTTGGTAGAACATGTGACTCTTGATCTCAAGTTTGTAAGTTCAAGCTTCATGTTAAGTGTAGAGATTACTTAAAAATAAAATCATAAAAACAAACAAACAAACAAAAACTCCTGAAAGCAATGAGAAAGACACATAACATTAACTCAACAGGAATACCAATTCGAATGATAGATTTCTCATCTGAAAACTCTGGAGGCAAATAGTAAGTTGCAAAACATTTTTTAAGTTTTGAAAGAAAATAAACTGCCAACTGCAAATTCTGTAGGTGGTAAAATTATCCTGCAGAAAAGAAATAAAGACATTCTCAACAAAATGAAAACTAAAATAATTTATCATTGGCAAACCTTCCCTTAAGGTTAACTAAAGGTAGTTCTTCCAAGAAAAACAAAATGACAAAAGAAAGGATTTTAGAGCATCAAGAAGGAAGAAGAATCAATGTAAAAGGTAGAAATATGGGTATATACAATAAATAATATTTGATAATTGAAACAAATTTATAATACTATCTGATAACTTAAGATGCTGATATTTAAAACTGGCACCAAAAAGTCACGTAAATGGCGTAGAGGCTTCTATCCTTCACTAAAACTGATTAAACAATGATATCACTAGATTAAGGGGAGGGTGTGTGTGTGTGTGTGTGTGTGTGTGTGTGTATGTGTGTAATGATGCTCAAAAGGGGAGAAAAACAATGAAAACTATACAAAGAGACACATTTAAAAATATTATAGATATATCAACATAGAATCTTTAAAAATGTTCAACTAACTTATGGGAATGCAGGAAAGGAGAAACAAAGAAAAAAATGAGAACCAAAGGAAACAAGCAGAAAGCAAATAATAAAATGGCAGACTTAAGCACCAAACATCAATAAGTATCTTAGCCATAAACAGTTAATGTACACCAATCTAAACACAGAAATTGGCCAAGTAGACAAAGAAACACAACCAAATATATACTGCTTAGAAGAACTCTTTAAATTCCAAATAGGTAAATAGAAAGGAAGATAATGCAAAAAAGATGTATGATGTAAATATTAATCAACAAAAGGCAGTGGTGGCAATATTAACATCTCATAAAGTAGAAATTAGAAAAAGTAGAATTACAAGAGATAAATAGGGGAATTACATAATGAAAAATATCAATCTACAGAAAAGACATAGTGACCCTAAATATATATGCATCAAACAACAGAGCCTAAAAATACATAAAGAAAATTGATTGCAGAGATGAAAGGAAAACAGACAAATCTACAGTTACAGTTAGGGACTTCCACATCTCTCAACAATTAAAATATAAAATTATTGGACAGAAAATCAGTAAAGAAATAGAAGATCTGAACAACATAATCAACTGAATCTAATTCACACTTATAGAATAGTTCATCTAAAGTCCATTACACTTTTTTATGCACCCTTGGAACACTCACCATGACAGATAATATCCTAGGCCATGAAACAAATGTCATATAATTTTTAAAATTTGCAATCATACAGTTACCATAATGGGATAAAATTTGAATCAATAAGAGAAAGAAAATGGGATAACCTCTAGATACATGAAAATTTAACAATTCATTCCTAATTAATGTACAGGTCAAAAGGAAGACTCAAAGGAAATTAAAAATACATATACCTGAGTAAAAACAAAAATAAATTTATCAAAATGTGTCAGATGTAGCTAAAGCAGTGCTAAGAGGAAAATTTATAGCACAAAATACTTACATGGGAAATTTTGATTTATTAATTTATTTTATTTATTTCTTTTGAGAGAGAGAACAGGAAAAAGACAAGAGAGAGGAAGAGAGAGAGAATCCCATGTAGGCTGTACACCATCATCACAGAACCTGACATGGGGCTTGAACCCACAAACCGTGAGATCATGACCTGAGCCGAAACCAAGAGTTGGGCCTATAACCGACTGAGTCACTCAGGTGTCCCACATGGGAAACTTTTACAGATCCCAAATCAACAATCTGTGTTCTTCCTTTAAGAAGCTAGAAAAACAAAACGAAACCCAAGGCAAATGCAAGAAAGATAACAAAAAATAAAAGAAATGAGTGAAGTTGTAAACAAGAAAACAGTAAAAACAAAAACAAAAACAAACAAGAAAACACAAAAAATTAAAACGGAGGGGGAGGGAGAGAAAGAGAAAGAAAAGAAAACGGTAATAAAAGTCAACAAGCGAAAAACCTTTTTTTTCCTCAGTAAAATTGATAAACCTCTAACAACACAGACAAAAACAGAGAAGACAAAAATCACTGATTATCTGTAATGAAACAGGAGATACCACTATGGATCCTGCAGCCAATCGAAACCATAGTAAGATAATACTACAGCTGACTTTTTCTCATAATTTTGACAACTTAGGAGAAATGGAATTAGTTCTTGAAAACCTCCAATGATTAACATTCAGTCAAGATGAAATATGTAATCTAAATAACCCTACCTCATTAGTGATTAAATTCCTAATTTAATATTCCTCAAAAAGAAGACTCCAACTCCATATGATTCTACTGTAGGATTCTGCGAAACATCAAAAAAAAAAATTACCACCAATTCTGCAGAACCTCTTCAAGAAAATAGAATAGTGGAGGATGGTTTCCAAATGACTTTATGAGGCAAGTATTTTCTCAATAACAAAATCAAAAAGTACAAAATAATCAACCTACACATCAATATCTCAATAAATGTAAGTATAAAAATTTCTATAAAATATTAGCAAACTCAGTTCAATTATATATAAAAAGACTTATACACTATACTACGTGGGGTTTATTCCATATGTGCAAGTCTGATCAAACTTTCAAAAAATCAATGTAATGCATCATATCAATGAACTGCAGAAGAAAAACATAATTATATCAATTGAAGAAGAAAAATATTTGACAGAATTCAGCAGTCATACATGAAAAACACCCTCAGCTAGTTAAGAACAGGGAAGCACTTCCTCACTTTGATAAAGAACATCTTTAGGGACATGTGGGTGGCTCAGTTGATTGAGTGTCTGACTAGGTTTTAGCTCAGGTTATGATATGACAGTTCATGGTCTCAAGACCTGGGTCAGGATCTGCACTGACAGAGAGGAGCCTGCGTGAGATTTGCTCTCTCTCTCTCTCTCTCTCTCTGCTCTTCCCTCTATTGTGCTATCACTTTCTCTCTCAAAATAAAAAAATAAAATAAAAATTTTAAATCTATGGGTAACATCAGACAATGATGAAAGACTGAATGCTTTCCTTGTAAGACTGGGTTCAAAGCAAGAATGTCTTCTCATACCTCTCTATTCAAAGTACTGTTGAAAATTTTAGTCATTGAAATAAAGCATGATTAAATAAATGGAAGTCATACAGAAACATTGGAGACAAAGAAATAAAATTATTTTTATTTACAAATGACTCACTTGCACACAGAGAAAATAACCATAAACTTAAAAATATAGTCCTAAAAATTATCAGTGAATTCAACAATATCAACAGACAAAATTTAATCATCATAATACTATATGCTAACAATGCAAATACAGCAACCAAACTTTAAAAACAATACAATTTAAAATTGCTTCAAATAAAATACTTAAGTATATACTTATCAAAATATGTGTATTATCTAGAGGCTGAAAATTATAAAATGCCTCTGAAAGAAATGAAAGAATACCTAAAATTAGTTGAAAGACATAGATGCTTCTGGATTGGTGACTCATCATGGTAAAAAAAAATCAATTCTCCTAATTTGATCTATAGGTTTATACAATTTCTATGGGGGGAAAAAAGGCAGCAAGATTTTGTAGATATATATACAAATGTATATATATCTTATTCTAAAATGTATATGGAAAGCCACAGGCTTTAGAATAGTTAAAACAATCTTGAGCAAAAAAATAAATAAAGTGATAATAACTGTTCTAAAAGAGACCCCAGAGAGCTCCCTTTGCCCTCAACCAGGTGAGGCACGAGCTATGAATAAGGAAGACAGACTTCACTAGAATGCAACAGTGGTAGACCCTTGATCTTGGCCTTCCCAGCCTCCAGGACTATGAGAAATAATTTTTTGTTGTTTATAAACAAGATATTTATAACATGTTATGTTTATAACATATATCTAACGTCGTTTTGTTACAGCAGCTCAAATGGAGTGAGCCATGAGAAAGAGAGGAAGCAGCCCTCTGCAAGCCAAGGAGAGAAGCCTCAGAGGAACTCAGCACTGCTGGCACCATGAGCTCACACTTTTAGCGTCCAAAGCTGAGAAGAAAAAAATTCTGTTGTTTAAAACGCTTAAGTCTTTGGTATTTTGTTATGCAGCCCTAACAGACTGCTACACTATATGAGCTAGCAATGTTACTCTTGGTCATTTATCCCAGGGAAAAATAAGTTTCTGTTTATGCAAAAACCTAGGCAAGGATGTTGATAGCAGCTTAATTTGTAGAAGCCAAACTGGAACCAGCCCAAACAGGCTTAAAAAGGTAAATAAGTTAAACAAACACTGGTACAAACGAACCATGAATACTACTCATCATTAAAAAGGAACAAATTTTTGATACCTACAATGCATGTATATATCAAAAGTTGAATGAACTATATCAAAAATGAATGAATGCTCAGGGAATTATGCTGAATAATAAGAAAGGTTACACACAGCACAATTCAATTTATATAACATTTCTAAAATAAAATTTTGAAGATTGGGACAGATTAGTGCTGGCCAGGAATTAGGAATGGTGGGCGCAGGCAGCAGGAGGAAATGGGTGGGTCTATAAAAAGGCAATGCAGGGGACACTTGTGTAGTTGTATCAAAACTGAGCTACTAGATAGACAAACTTACAATTCTTTTTTTTTTTTAATTTTTTTTTAATGTTTTATTTATTTCCAGGAGAGAGAGAGAGAGACAGCGTGAGCAGGGGATGGTCAGAGAGAGAGGGAGTCACAGACTGAAACAGGCTCCAAGCTCCGAGCTGGCAGTCAGCACAGAGCCCGACGCGGGGCTCGAACCCACGAACCGCGAGATCATGACCTAAGCGAAAGTCGGACGCTTAACCGACTAAGCCATCCAGGCGCCCCACAAACTTACAGTTCTAATGACACCGTATAGAGCTAAATATACAAACATATTTCCATAGAAGTAAGTGCAAGTATAACAATCGAAATCTGAACAAGATCAGTCAATTGTATAAGTGTCAACACCCTGGTTGTGATATTATACTACAGTTTTATAAAATATTACTACTAATTGAAACTGGGAAAGTATACAGAGGACCAGGATCCTTCTATATTATTGTTTTTACAACTACATGTGACTCTACAGTAAATAAATAAAAATGTCAATAAAAAAATACATAAGAGGAACTTCTGGCTTCCAAGATGGAGTAAAAGCCGTTTAATTTTACATTAGCCAAGAAGTTACTGTTGATCCTACTTTTAACTCTATCTCACTTGGATATTGTGAAGAGAAAACTGCAAGTTATAATCATGTTAAGAAATAAAGTGATAAGAAATTTTCTATACAGGAATTTGAAAAGAAAACTAGTATCCCCGCCCACATTTTTTACTTCTAGGTAGGGCTTGAACAGAGCAAAAGTAAATCACAAAGAATGAGTAACCCAGAATACAAACTGGCAACCCTATACATTCCTTCTTTCTAATATCAATAGGTCCCCTCGGAGTCCTTCCATACTTTCTAATTTGTTATCTAGCCCATTTTCCAGACAGCCATTTTAGACCTCATACTTCACACAGAGAAAACCCTACCAGCAAAAAGCAGAAAATAACTCCTTTGCTTTCTCCCCAATGACATACAAACATTTCCTTCATTGGCCTACTCTGTCTTCCTCCTCACTTGCAGAGAGGAAGCATTGTTCCCATTCTTACCAATTGCTCTTTTCAAATGCAGAAGGTGGTGCTCTCCTTTCCTCTTATTAGTTGGTATTCTACTAGATAAGAGCTTGTTTTTTGTATTCCTTGTCCTTATTTATTTGTTTATTTATTGATTTCCTATGTAGTCATCTTTTCATGAATTTATTTCTTTTTTTTTTAAATATTTTTATTTATTTCTAGGAGAGAGAGAGAGAGAGACAACGTGAGCAGGGGAGGGTCAGAGAGAGAGGGAGATACAGACTCTGAAACAGGCTCCAGGCTCTGAGCTGGCAGTCAGCACAGAGCCCGACGCGGGGCTCGAACCCACGAACCGCGAGATCATGACCTAAGCGAAAGTTGGACGCTTAACCGACTAAGCCACCTAGGCGCCCCTATTTCTTTGTTCTAGTATCTATCAGTTCATGGATTTCTGTTTTATTCCACATGGCCCAAAATTGATTTCTCTCATTTATTTGGATAGTCAAATTTTCTTGGATTTGGCCACTGAGAGTTTCTCTCAAGTTCAGTCCTGTGTCTTTTGATTTACTCATGTAATTCTTTAAGGACTCCATCCACAACAAGGCATTACTGGCTTACCTTGAAATATTTTCTGCTCTGGCTTTGGAAGCAAACTTTTTCTGAGGAGTACTGGTTCTTTCTCATAAAAAATGATATTTAGAAACCCAGATCCAGGCGTCTAAGTTTGTTTCTGCTTTATTATTGTGTCTAGACCTTCTTAGCAGACAGAGCTATAAAAATCTGAATATGTGCCTACACAGAGTTAGGTATGTGTGTGTGTATATATATATACATATATATATATATGTCTGTGTATTTGTAGATTCATAAATATTTTAGGTGTATCAATATTTTTTTTTGCTTTATTACTTTTGTTTGATGAATAGTATTCCACACTACAAGTATACCACTTTTATTGTGACCGTAACATCTTTTTTTTTTTAAATATTTTTTTTTATTTATTTCTAGGAGAGAGAGAGAGAGACAGCGTGAGCAGGGGAGGGTCAGAGAGAGAGGGAGATACAGACTCTGCAATAGGCTCCAGGCTCTGAGCTGGCAGTCAGCACAGAGCCCGACGCGGGGCTCGAACCCACGAACCGCGAGATCATGACCTAAGCGAAAGTCGGACGCTTAACCGACTAAGCCACCCAGGCGCCCCTGTGACCGTAACATCTTGATGAAATTGGGTTATTTCCAAATTTGGACTATTATAGACAAAATTGCTATGAACATTCTGAAACGAGTTTTTTCATTTCTTTTTGGTAAATATATAGGAGTGAAATTGGTGAACCAAAGTTTAGGTGCCCATTTACTTTTGTAAAAACTAGTAAAATCTTCTTTTTCCAAGGTGCTTTAAAATGTGATTTATTCACCAGCAATTTGTGAGAGTTCTGGTTATTCCGTATTTTCCTCAAAATTTGTTGTTGTCGATCTTTTCAGTGTTAATCATTTTTGTGAGTGAATAGAGGTATATTATTCTGTTTTTAATTTGCCTTCGCCTAATTAGCAATGATTACATTGTTTCATGTGCTTATTTGTCATTCACGTGTCTTCTTCTATAAAGGGTTTGGTCAAAATCTTGCCCTTTTGTTTTGAGTTGTATGTCTTTTTACTGTTGAGTTTGTAATTCTTTATATATCCTTACACAAATCCTTTATCAGAAATATATTTTGTGAATATTTTCTGCTATTTTTCCAATTCACTAAATGAATGCTGTATTTGTTGATAGAACCTTTAATTTTGATGAGTTACATTTTATATTATTGTCTTCTAATTATTAATTTCAGTGTTTTATTAAATAAATATTTGTCTATCCCAAGTTATGTTTCTTCTAGAAACCATATGTTTTTAACCTGTTTTTAGATCTATCTTTGCTCTCCAATTAATTTTTACATGTGGTTAAAATTAGGAATCAAGATTTATTTCTTTTTACATATTTCCCAGTTTTTTCAACACCATTTTTCCCAATGAATTTTATTGTCATCTTTTATAATCAATTGCCTATACAAGTGTGCTTTTATTTTTATACTATCTGCACTGTTCCCTTGATCTATAAATACATTTCTCACATGTACCCACGCGCCATACAGTTACCACCTGTTTTACAAATGACAATTAAAATCCTTGAATCCCTTGTCTGGATTTCCTATTACTAAGCCCTCTCATTTACCACTCACTTCTCATCTCCTGAAACCTGGCTCTGCCTCCACTCCTCCACTGAAACTTACTATATGAAGGCCACTAATAGCTTCTATGTTATTATATTGAATAGACATTTTTAAGGACTTAGCATTCTTAGGATTTGGTGGGTTTTTTTTTTTTTAATGTGACATTGTTGATTTGACTACTACCTCATTCTGAAAAGTACTCTTGTCTTCTGTGATTTCACATTTTGCATTTTTTTCCTGACCATCCCTTATTCTGCTTTCCCGGCACCCTCCCTCTGCTAATATCTTTCTGTGTTCTTCACTAAGCCTTTTTTCTGTAAAATTATCTATCTGAAGACTTAGGTGTTTAGATTAATATCCATATATTGACATATATAGAAATCTTCATCTCCAGCCCAAATAACTCTCCATGCTTTTGTCATATATATATTCAACTACCAATTGGACTCTCTGTATGACTCAAAAACATCTCAAGATAGACACAATTAAAATTAAATTTATCATTTCCAATTTGTCCTTATCTACTGGTTACCTTGTATTTGGATCAAAACAAGAAACCCTATTTTTCTCTTCCTTCCCTCATCTTCAATTTTACCAATTGCAACAATCTATTTTTTTTCAGTTGCAACAATCTAAATGAAACAATGACTGTAATGCACTTGACTATTGTGTCTGGTATATATACGCAAAACCAGTGTCAGTTACAGTGTCAGCAGAATAACCTCATGCTTAAATCCTGGCATTTCTACTCACTAGTTATGTGAGTTTGGACAAGTTATTTAATTTTTCCATTGATTGGTCATTGATTGATCATCTAAAATAAAGATTATAACAGTACTTAACTCAGATATTTTCTGTGAATATTGAATGGCTAAATATAAGCAAAAACACTCAGAATAGCATTGGTATATAAATGCCATCTAACTGCGGATTATTATGTTATTGCTATTACAGATATCATTCAGATTTTTGTGAAATTTGAGGAGTACCTTTTGTAGACATCTAGCAAGTCCATTTGCTTCTCCCCATTCCTTTTACCATTATTTTGACCCACATGTCCATGTTTTTCTACTTGAATTATTTCAAGAAACTCCTACGTTGTTCTCCTGTCTTAGTCTTGACCTCCTTCTCTCAGTTCTCTCTGCCCCCAAATTACACTTCCTAAACAAGTAGTGATCATTCCTTGCCCTAGTTGATATCCTTTAGTCACTTCCCTTGGGTTAAAGTAAAAATAACTCAAAACTGTACAAGCCACTCATGATCTTGCCTTTGATGAATTTTCTAGCCTCATTTCTTGCTATCTTTGAAATTCCACTCTGCATTTGTATCAGAAACAAAAATGCCTCATTCAGCTTCTTGAACACACCATGCGCACTCTTACATTATAGATTTTTGTACATTCTATTTCTTCCATGTGAAATAATTCTCCCCTCACGTTTTCTTGGCTAACTCCTACTCAACATTTAGGTCTGTACTTAGAACATTATTTTTTCCAACACCAACCATAAGTCCCCATAGCAACATGTACTCCTCCCATTAAGGTGGAGTTATCATAAGCAAAGCCATAATGCCTGTTTGCAGGTCTCTCTCTGCCACTACAGTGTAACCTCTGTGAAGGCTCCTATTTATCTTATACTTGGTTTTATCTCAGCTCCCGCTGTGATAACTGGCACATAGGGTATATTCGATATGAATTCACTGAATGAATGAATCCTCACAAGTAAAGAAAGCAACTCACCTAAAGCTGCAAAGAATCTGAAATATAACAAATACAAAGAAGCATTAATATAGTCATGCAAAGTATGTGTATACAGTCTACTCTTCTAGGTAAGAAGTGGCCCAGCCTGAAAAATATTTTCACAAAAGGAAAAGAAATAAATTATTTTCTTATACAACCCTAATAATTTATTGGAGAAATGATATAACTTGAGGGGTAAATTAGCCAGGATTCTCTAGTGAAACAGAACTAGTGAGATATATATAGAAACGGATATAAGGAGATTTATTATAGGTGATTACAGAAGCCAAAATCTCCTATGATCTGCTGTCTGTAAGTAAAGAATCAGGAAAGCAGGCAGTGTGATTCACCCAAGTCTAAAAGCCTGAGAACCAGAAACACTGTTGGTGTGATTCCCAGTCTGAGTCCAAACGCCCCAGATCCAGGACCACAGATGGCTGACAGCAGGAGGTTATGATGTCCTGGGTCAAGCAGGAGGCAAATTCACCTTTCTCCCTCTGTTTTTTTTGTTTTTTTTTAATTCCATTCAGGCCCTCAATGGCTTGAACGATGCGCACCAGAATTTGTGAGAAAGATCTTCTGATTCAAATGCTAATATCTTCTGGAAACATAGTCACAGAGACACCTAGTAATAATGTATTAACTACTGTTGGAACATCCTTTAGCCTAGTCAGGCTGAGACATAAAATTAACAATCATAAGGGGAAGTAATTATAATGGTTTTCATTTTATAGGTGCTCATTTGTTTTAGGTCTTGTGCTAAACATAACCTTTTTCTTTTTTCCTTTACAACTACCTAGTAACAGATAAGAGGACTGAAGAATATAGCTATCAAGTAGTGGAAGGAACTTGGACACAAACCCAACTTCGGTCAATTGTAAGTCCTACAGTCTTAATATCCATGCTGTAATCCATACCAGTGTCCAATGCATTCCTCACAATAGCAATGGAGGACAGCTTGCAAATATTCCAGAGCCAGCCAGGTTGAAAAACTGATACTACTTCCTAACCAATATCCTGACATCCTCCCAGTTTAATTCTCTCCCATGCGTAATGCATCCCAAAGAGTCAGAGAATGGAACGGCAAGAAACTCTACCATGTCTGTCACTTGTTAACTATAATAAACAAAAGAACAATTTCTTCATAAAGGTAGACAATGAAAAGTTTGCCACATATCAATAAAAAATACAATTCCATCCATCCTAAAAAGTGTTTACCTTCCTGAGAGTTTGGCCATTATTTCACAGAGTTCTTAACCCCTCCATCAAAATTTACAATCAGGTATTATATAAATGTACATGTGTCTAAAATATGAAAAAAATCTATTGCATAATGCAGTTTCATTTAACTTTTCTGGTGACTGCTTTATGGCAGTGAACTACATGGTCTAAAAATGTAATGTGACAAAGAATATATCTGCTTTCCATCTCAAGGACATTCTTGAAAATGAGATGTAATATTTCAAGAGTTTTATCCTTGTGAGTAAAATGTTAATAAATAGATAAATCTTCAACACTTGCCAAGTCATGAGCTTGTATTCAGTGTAGCTAAAAGAGGAACATGATATCTTAGGGGGCAGGACTAGAATATAAAATTTTTAAATGTTGTCACCACTGCAGAGGTTAGCCCAATCTGGAAAGTTATTCTTGATAAGTGTTAAAGGACATCACAATTGGAATAAGTTATTGACAATGATCCATTAGAACGAGTCAGACCAAATAAACTACTCATACCAAGGATGCGATTTGAAATCCACATCAGAATTCTCTCTCGAATGACGTGGGGGAACAAAATGGCTGGCTGTGAGCCATTCTTATGCTTACATACATTCTCACACTCTTAGAACAGAGAATATCTCAGCAAATTAATACTCTTCTGAATGCTGACTAATGGATTATTTGAGGAAAACTATTCAATCAATCTGCTATTCTTGGTTTTGAAATAGTTTTGTCTAGAAGTTGTATTAGTATTTATCTTCCCATGGGATTTTAAAATGTTTTTGTTGTATTTGAATTGTATTTACTTGCTAATACGAACTATAAAAATAGTAGATAATATTTATTTAGATCATGCTATCTATACTAAGTAATTTCCTTATATTTAATTCTTTCAGTAACCTTTTGAAGCGGGTATATTATCATAACCATATAAAGATATTTACCTACCTTAAATATCCATAATAATACCATCATGCAATTTTATTCATAGCCAGTGTTCAAAGAAAATCAAACCAGGTTAAGAATGATTAAATAACTTGCAGTAAAACTCACAGTAAAAAGTGAGGTAGGACTCCAATCTAGGGTTGCCTAACTTCAGAACTTCTGGTGTTTTTTTTTAAACATTTATTCATTTTTTTGAGAGACAGAGAGAGATAGAACATGAGTGGGGGAGGGGCAAAGAGAGAGGGAGAATCTGAAGCAGGCTCCAGGCTCTGAGCTGTCAGCACTGAACCTGATGCAGGGCTTGAACTCATGAAACATGAAGTCATGACTTGAACTGAAGTCAGATGCTTAACTGACTGAGCCACCCAGGAGCCCCACAGAAATTCTGTTTTTAACCACGGTACGTTCATTGTTTAACAATGACATTTTCCAAGAAAATATTTATTAGAAGAAAAACTAAGCAGCTGTACTGTAGTCACGGCTTTATTCAGATAAACCTATGCTTATATTATTTGTAGGAACTCACTATTCAATACACAGACACACACATGCACACACACACCGTATATAATTCAGTTATTTCTCAGACGTAGTTATAAATAGAGCCATTTCAAGTAAAATCCTTGTTTCTTATAATCACAAAATTATGTAATAAATACTTAAAAAATAAATACTGGAAGCTTACATTGAACCATTAAACATATTAAATTGTCCCTCCAAAATAAATGACATTAAATTAACATGCAAATACCTATTTTTAAAAACATTTAGAGCAATCACTTAATATAATTGCTGTGGCAGAATATTTCTACATGGGCTGGACCAGTTCAGACTTCTTAAGAATATTATTAGTTCACTGAAGTTTGTTTTTATGACACAATCCTTCTGATAAATCTTATAGCAAGTGCAAGCTTCCATTGTTCCAAGAACCAGAAAACCTTGTTTAAAATCAACATCATCCACCTCAATTTTTTTTGTTTCTGATTTAGAAGATGTCACAGTAGTTCTATGAGAGTGTTTGAATGGCAACTATTAGGGTAGAAGTTATTTCTGTGAAGACAATCTCTTCAATGACACTTGTTTATCCACTGGTTTACACAAGGTCCTTCATGTTAATATTTAGTTTACTTCACTATTATCTATTCTACGAATACTTATTGAACATCCAGGTGCTATACACTACTCTTATGTTGAAATTATAAGAAATATAAGATGTATACTTCTTTTTTAAATATTATTTTGATCACGGTAAGGGATTTGTACAGGTGAGTCTGGGTAATTGCTATGAAAAGTTTCATGGCTTCCTTTATACTCCTTTTGTTCAATGCTAAGATTATGCTAACTTTTTTATGGAGACATACTTCTTAACAACTCCCCTATATAAGGTAGCCAAAAGCTTCACACTAGTATATGAAATACAAAGAAATAAATCTGAACGGGGCAAAGGATGGGGTAACTTAAATATCTGAAAAACATCACTGTATCATATGCCCTTTTACAAAGCCAACAACTTGATCAAAATCTATTTGATCTCAGAGACATATTTACTGTATCAAAATATTTAACTCTGTTTTAGACAATCTGCAGTTTAGTAATCACATGTATCATCTGCAAAAGGTAAGGAAGGCAAAACATGTATACTCATCAGCAATAATTATTAGAGCAAAGATTAATTGCTACCAATAATAATTAGTCAATTTGATAATTAATGACCATAGTGTACCTACCATGGCATTAAAAAGGCAATTATGTTGCTCATTGCTACATCTCATCTGTATCATCTAGCAAATACAATTGTAAATGATAATACATATTGGGGACTTTATTGCTGCATAATTAATTGAAGAAGTGTTCTCAAGCCATGATTCACCCACTGATTTTATGCAAAGAAAATGATGTAAATAAAGGATGTAATGTAAATTTATTACGGTAAATTTACTATAGTAAAATTGGACTATACTATCTTATGTTAGGGAATTTATATGAAGGTACTTCTATAATTTAATATATGTAGCTCTTATTCCATATGGATTCATACTTGTAGAGACTAGCAAGGAAATAATTCCACTGAATTCCATTTTTTTGTAAAACCAAATATAGAAGCAAGTACAATTTGAAAGGCAAGAACATTGAAAAAAGCAATATTAATGAAACATAAAAATAATAGAAGTCACTTAAGTAATGCAATCTTACAAAATATGGGGAAATCAAGCATACGAATAATACAGTATACAATGATATTTATATCTCTTACACCTTCACAAATGGGTATTTTACCAGGAAAAGGAAGGTTACTAGTAAACTTCAAAATGGAAAAATATGGCAAATCTAAATTTTATTTGAAAATGCAGAGAGTAGGAAGATAGATTGATGAACAAGGGAAAGAAAGGCTAACAGAGATGAGAAAGTAAATAAGATCACATTTTACTCATTTTCTAAAAATAGGTGATGTGAATAGACTTCTGAAAGGATAGAACAAGGATCTCTGTGACCTTGTTTTCCCCTCAAACAATGAAAATATGCATAAAATAACTAAAATCAACCATTTCAGAACTCTGAAAATTAACCAAAGCCACAGAACAAACTGAGCGTCATCTATCCAAGAGGATTCACCAAACCCCTATGAGGCATCACGGTCTGTGATATTTTTACTTGGGGCTAGTCCATTCCCCCTTCCCTCCCCAGATCAGTGACGGGATTGATATCTCAAAGCTAGCAGCTTTGCAAATATTGGAGAGGTCTGACCTCTTCTGGAGCTACCTTAAAATCACCATCCCTAGAGCACAGTCAATATTTTGTTTGAAATTGCAGCTCTCTGAAAAATCTCTATCCCCAGGATGTTGTAGACATCTGACTTGTCTCAGAACTCAGCTCAGTGGAAAAAGACAGAGCCCCACAGCATCACAGAACAGCAACAGTATGTTGGCAACATTGCAGCTGCCTAACGCTGAGTTACCCTTTGCTCAAAATAAAAAGAGGAAGCCTGGAAGAGAGGGGATTTAAAAGGAAACCTTGGAGAAGCAGATGACCACAGAGAACTTTAAAATGCTCCAAAATATTCATGGGGATCTCAAAGGTTATGGCCAAGCCCAGGAAAGACATAGAAAAGGCAAAGGTAGTGGTCATTCATGTATGACTGACTTTAAAGTTCTGCAGAGGCAAGGACTAAGAGCCATGGATATCTTGTACACTGCCTGATGTTCGGATGTGCCTTCTCACACACATGGTCCACCATGGAAAAGGTGAAACATATAATGGAATTTCATTTAGGGATATCTTCTGGTGGATCATTTCTGATATTTTTTCACGTTTATTTATTTATTTTGAGAGAGAGTGAACATGAGTGGGGGAGGGACAGAGAGAGAGAGATGGAGGAAAAAAACAATCCCAAGCAGGCTCCGCTCAAACCCATGAACTATGAGATCATGATCTGAGCTGAAGTTGGATGCTTCACTGACTGAGCCACCCAGATGCCCTTGATTGCTGACATTTAAATTATACTGATCTAGAGGTGACCCTTAAGAAACATACTTAAAATTAAATTGTTTTTTTTCCAGTGTGTTCAGTGCTACCCACTGCCAAAAATATAGAATCTATAGAATTAGTTCAAGAAGATCATGAAATAAAACAGCAGATACAAGAAAAAGAAAGCCATCATAAATCTAAGCAATAACAACAACTGTTGGGAGCAGGGCACTAGATACCCAAATACATGTCTAAATGACTACATGCCTAGAACACTCAGTAAATGTAAAGAGAGTGATATCTCAGAAAATAAAAAGAAAATCAGTATATAATTAGAAATTATTAAAAAGAGAAATTCCTGCCTTGAAAAAATTAATGACTGAAATGAAAACTGCACAAGTACCTCAACAAGTTGGAAGAAAGAATGAACAGGCTTGAGAACAGGTGAGCAGCTTTAATCCAGTTTGAGGGGCTAAATCAAAAAGGACAAAAAAGGTGAACAGAACCTCGGAGAATATTGGTACACCATCAAGTGTGCCAACATAAACATAATGGTAGTTCCAGAGCAGAGAAGAGAGAGAAGGGGGTAGAAAGAATACTTGGGGGGGAAATGGCTGAAAACTTGAAATTTTACAAAAAAAAAAATAAGCTACATACTCAAGAAGATCAATAAACATTACATAGAATAAACTCAGAGACCTACAGCTAGGCAGATCACAGTGAAATTAATCAAAGTCAAAAACAAAAAATATTTTGAAAACAGTAAAACAACTTTATCGATTAGAAGGCATCTTCAATACGAATAATAAATGACTTCTCAGAATTCATAGAGGTCACAAGACAGTAAGATGACATCTTACTGGTGAAAGTCTACTAAGAATTCTATATCCAGCTAAACTCTTCTTCAAAAATGAATGGGAAATTAATACATACCCATATGTTTTGTAAAAGGAAGGATGGCAATTTGTTGCTAGAAGACCTACTCTACAAATACGTTATAAGGGAACCTCCTCAACTTGATAAAAGGATGCATGAAATCTTACATGTAATGCCATTCCTAATGGGGGAAAATGGATGCTTTCCCTGAAGATCAGGGACAAGAATGTCTACTCTTGCCACTTCTATTCCGCCTTGTACTGAAGTTTCTAACAAATGTAATTAGGAAAGAAAAATAAAAGATTAAGATTAAAGTAAGGAAGAAAAGCTATTTCTATTTATGAATGTCATGACCTTGTATATATACAAAAACCCAAGGAATCCACTAAAAAATATAAGACAAGTAAGTTCAGCAATGCGGCAGGGTATGAGATCAATAGGTAAGAGTCCATCATATTTCTATATAGTAGCGATAAACAATTCCAAAACGAAACCTAGAAAACCATTCCATTTATAAGGTCTCAAAAAGTAAGCAACAAAACTATACATTTAATTTAAAAAGTGCAGTATATGCACTGATAGCAACAAAATATTATTTTAAGAAATGAATGATTGAAATGGAAAGGCATCACATGTTCATGAACCTGAAGACTTAATATTATTTACATAACAGTACTCCATGAATTGATCTACATATTCAATGCAATTTGTATTGAATTCCTAATCGCTATTTTTTTCAGAAATTGACAGATTCACCCTAAATTCCATATGGAAATCTGAGAATCTCAAAATAACCAAAATAATCTTTCAAAAGAAGAATAGAATTGGAAGCTTTATATTTCTTCATGTTTAAACTTACTACAAATTACAGTAATCAAGACAGTATTGTAATGGCATGAGGATAGGTATAGAGATAAATGGGATAGAATTTAGAGTTCAGAAATGAATCCTCAGATTTTTTGTTAATTGATTTTCAGCAAGGTTGCCAAGACAATTTAGTAGCAAAGGAATATTCTTTTCAACAAATAATTCTGTGACAATCGGATATCCTCATGGCAAAATAGTGAATTTGGTCCCTACCTCACACCACACACAGAAAATGTAAGAGCTTAATGTAAAAGTTGAGTTAAGAGGTAAAATATAAGAGTTAAAACTTGAAACTCTTGGCAAAAAATCATAAGAATCAATCTTCATGATCTTAAAATTTTTTAGTGTTTTATTTACTTCTGAGAGAGAGAGAGAGAGAGAGAGCATGAGCAGGGAAGGGTCGGAGAGAGAGGGAGACACAGAATCTGAAACAGCCTCCAGGCTCTGAGCTGGCAGTCAGCACAGAGCCCGACGCAGGGCTCGAACCCACAAACCGTGAGTTTATGACCTGAGCCGAAGTCTGACGCTTAACTGTCTGAGCCACCCAGGTGCTCCTCAATCCTCATGATCTTAATTTAAGTAAAACATTCTTAAATATGGCATCAAAACCACAAGTGACAAAAGAAAAAGATACACCCTATCTCATCAAAAGTAAACACTTTTAGCTTCAAAGGCCACCATCAAGAAAGTGAGAAAACAACTCACAGAGTGGGAGAAAATATTTGTAAATCATATGTATGACAAGGGACTTTATTAGGAGTATATAAAGCACTCACAACTCAATAAAAGTCAACCCAACTGAAAAATAAACACATTTGAAAAAAACATTTCTGTGGAGAAGATAAAGACATAGCCAAAAGCACATGAAAAGATCCCCAACATCATTGGTGATTTATCCAAATTGAAGTCACAAGTAAGAAACCATTTCACCTTCACTAGGATGGCTATAATCACAGAGGCAGGAAATAAGTGGTGGTGAGAATTTAGAGAAATGGAACTTTGATACACTGCTGATAGGAATGAAAAATGGTCTGACAGCCTGGAAAAACAGGCTGGTATTTTCTGAAAAGATTAACTAAGGATACAATGTAACCTTGCAATTCCATTCCTAGACATATATACTCAGGAGAACTGAAAACATAGGTGCACATAAAAACTAGTACATTATTTATATTAGCTAAAGATTGGAAACAACATAAATATTAATTGGGAAATAGATAAACAAACCCTGGTATATCCATACGATAGAATATTATTTAACAAATAAAAGGAAGTGAATTACTGATGAATGCTATACATGGATGAGCTTTGAAAATATTCTAATTGAAAGAATCTAATCACAGGAGACCATATATTATGTGGTTACATTTAAACAAAATGTCCAAAATAGTCAAATCTATAGATAGGGAGTAGATTATTTGTTGTCTGGGGCTGGGGGTTGTGGGAGGGTCTGAGGACAAGCATGACAATAATAAATGGGGAATTGGAGGGAGCACACGTGAAGAAAATGTCCTAAACTTAAATCATACGGATGGTTGCAAAAGTATGTAAATATACTAAAAATCAGTGAACTGGTCACTTGAAATGGCTTAATTTTGTGCTAGATGAGTTATAGCTCAAAAAATGTTGTTTCGAAAAACAAACAGCCAACCACCCAAAACAAGAAAAGAAATGTTATGTAAAAACTCAGAGGACTTATTTTTAAATGCTCAATGTGTGTTTTTTTAAAAACTGAATTAAAGAGTAATGAATAGTGTGTCACAATCCATTTGTCAGCATGAAAACTCATATGGTGCCCCATCAGTCTAATTCATTAAGTTTTGTTACTTAAAGTATTTGTAAGAACACACAGTATTTCAAAACAAAACAAAAAAAATGTCACTAAGGAAGAGGCAATGACAATAACAATTTGACTTAAGAAGAAAGTCCATTGTTTGATCTTTGACATTTTATAGAAGAATTTCATGCAAGAAACATCTGATTGCTTTTGTGTATTGTATGTTGATAAAATGCTGAGTGGTGAGGTTTTCATACCCATGGATCTTTCTTTTCAGAAATAAATAGACCCAAAGTCCCATTTCCATCATCCTTGTGATGGGACATAGCCCTCTGACAATTTGATTGAGTTCAGGACCATAAAGGACAAAGGGAAGAAAATCTGAAAAATGAAAGCATTTTTAGCTCCTGAGAATTATTATCTGAGTTCAGTATTGGGTCTCGAAGACATTGTGATAAGCCACCAGTGATCCATTAAGAATGGGCAGGCATTGGCCTTAGTATGCATAGATGATTTCCAGTTCAATTTAGTTTCCAGGCTCCATTAGAATACTGCATATCTAGCTATATGATACATCCGTTCAGCTTTTGTTGTGTTTCCAAAAGAGTTTTCAAAGAACAGCAAAGTCAAGTTGAAAGTAACCTTGCAATAAAAAATAGAAGCAGCACAAACAGGGGGACATGTAGTTATGATGTGAATTTGAAATCAGCTGCTTTATATCCTCTGCTTGTGTCATTTACTCTGTCTCCTCACTCCTGAATCAGCTTTAGAACTCAGTTCTGTAAGTTCTTCCTCAGGCAAAAGATTAATTATGCTAAATGATCCTAAATCTTTTTTTTTTCGACCTCTTACTGTCAATATACACCTGGATTCATTCATCATGTTACTTAATATATTATAAAAGTAACTGAGTTACAGACTTTGTATAAAAATCAATTCTATATACATATCATTTGTAGTGATAACAGACCAAGATAAGACATGCTTCTAATTCACAGTGCAACAATCCACCAAAGAGAAATCTGTTAATGGCCACCCAAAGTGTCTTCCCCCCACCTATAAATGATGATGAAAATAATAATAGCTAACATTTATTGGCATTTACTGTGTGTCATGTATTATCATATACTCTTCATGAGTTAATCTTATAATAACCCTAGATACTAGGATGATACATAAATCAGGAACTGAAGCATGTTACAAAGGCAGGATCTCAACTGGAGCAGTTGGTATTGAGAGCCTGAGTTCTTAACCACTATATCTAGTTCTGTATAATAAGAGCAGATGGTGTCGGTTTCAATAGAATAGTGTTCATCTATTTTTAAAAATATATGAGTTGCAAATAGCTAAAGGTCATTTTATGTCATTTGCATTTTCATGGAGTAGTTGCAGAGTGACATAAATTTAGGTTTATATGGAATTGAAAAAAATCAAATTTGGGTAATTTAGTTACTTAGTGGAAACAAGGGAAAAAATAACTTACAGTTGTTAAGGCACCTAATGGAGAATAAAGAAATTTAACTTTTATCTATGCCTCTCTAGACTTCAGCTTTCTCATGTATAATGAGATAGCTGGAAGATTTGACTTCAAATACTCCTTAGGATACAATAGTTATAAAATTGTTTCTATGATCTTCTTCTACACTCATGTCTTCTGCCTATTTTTCTAAGAGGCTGTTTACTTTTCCCTTACACACTTATAATAGCATTTACTATACTAAAAGTAGAATTTTTTTGTTGCTGTACATGTTAAACATATGAATCTCCCCTTGAACATATGATTATTATAATATTTGATATGATGAAGCATGAGGTACACATTACACACTTCCGTTGCCTACAGTGATTCAGTGATTGTCTTGAGCTAAAAACTCTTCTATTAGTTGAACTAGCATCTTATTCCATGGAACGTTCTCTTCAAAAGAAAGAATGATTGACAGACAAACTATGGTTATTCAGACCTGAATATTTGAGAGATCCATTTTCTAAAATGAACAAAGCAAATTTGTCACTTCAAAGGAAACAACTGACCTGGCACTACTTATTGCCAATGATAAAATCTGAGCTTTCAAGCGAAAATTAGAATTTTGAAAAATTACATGCATCATTGAATTTGACAGCATTCCAATACTTAAAAAGAGTTTTCTGTGGTTATATTAACAAACATGATTTTTTTCATATTATATAACAAAATGTATCAGCACTTGAAAATCCTTAATAACTTAGGGAAACTCTTTTCAAATGATCTATGCACTAGGAAAAAGACCATTCAAAATATAAAACACAACGTAGATTTTACTGTAACAGCATGAAAAATTAACTTGGTCTCAGATTCCACATTGCAACTAATCTTTTAGAAACTTCCATTTGTCAGGTTTTGATGTAGCATCAAAAAGGATATATATCCACAATTTTCTGTAAAGACTACTAAAATAATCCTCTCTTCCAACTTCCTATATGCGTGAGGCAAATTTTCTTTATCCAGCATTACACCAGCATTACATCAGCATTACAATACACTGAATGCTGAAGCAGATGTCAGAGTCAGAGTTCAGCTGTCTTTTATTAAGTCAGAGGATAAGATTTGCAACTGTATTTTTTTAAGTTTATTTGTTTTGAGACAGAGAGAAAAAGAGAGAGAGAGAGAGCACATAAGCAAGGGGAGGCGCAGAGAGAAGGAAGACAGAATCCCAACCAGGCTCCACACATACCATCATCACAGAGCCCGATGGGGGCTTGAACTTAAGAACTGTGAGATCATGACCTGAGCTGAGATCAAGAGTTGAATGTTAATCAACTAAGCCACCCAGGAGCCCCAAGATTTCCAAATATTTAAATGATATCACTCTTTTCACTATGTTTTTGTTTTGGGAAATATATTTATTCTTTATAAAAATATGTTAACATGCATCAGGCTGGACTTTATTTTAAATAAGCTAATTAATAAATATTTTGACAATTTCTTTTTCTTAATTTCTAAGTTTTGATTTTCAGAGTGGAGTCTATTGATAGACATACCCTTTTTAAAAAAGTTGTTGCTTCCCATCAAAAACTTCAAAAAATGTAAAGGGTCCCTTATACCAAAAAGCTTGAGAACACCTGAATTTGAAAATCTACTACTAACAAAAGTCATCTTGAATACGTAAACAAAAATACTAATGAACCAGTAGCCTCTAGATATCTCACTTTCTTTCCTTTTCTCAACAGAAGTTTTTAATTGAAGTTATCCTAATACAACTCCACAGTTTATATTAGGAAAAGAAATCTCTTTTGGTTTACAAACTATAATCAGAAGATAGCTGAGGATGGGAGGTGCATATATTACACATGAAGGGACATTGTGCCAAAGGGTAGATTAGTGGCAGAGGTTACCAATTGTCACCCAATATCAATTGTCAGCTTCTACTCAGTAACAGACCCCATGAATTTAAGCTCAGCAAATGAGCTGTCAAAGATATATAATTTGCTCATTTTCTTTCTTTCTTTTTTTTTTTTTTCAGCTACATGTGACCAGGGGAATGTAAGTAAGATGGTAACACAGCTCCTGTGAAGACTGGAATTTGGATGTGATATCTAGAACTGGAATAGAAACTTTGTAAAATAAGATGAAGCCACACATTACAGATGGTAGATCACAGAAGGAGCTTGGGTCCCTATAGATAATAGAGCCATGATATTAGTCATAGTCTGCCAATAACTTTGTGAGAGAAAAAAAAAATTCTCTCTGAAAAAGTTACCACAATTTGAGATTTTCTGTTACTCATAAATGAACCTAATTTTAACTGAGAGGTGACTCAGCAGTACTGTTAGGAATATAGGACTCTATTTTATCTACACAGTTATTCTCTTTTCCTAGTGTCGATGATTTTCTTTTAGCAGTAACAGTGCCGTTTTTCAAGATAGTTTATCACTATTGAAAGTGGCATCTTAAATTCTCTTGGGATATTTGGAAATCCTATTTCTATAGCACTTGTCTACACAGAGCTACTGATATATATATATATTGATATATTTACTTACTGGAAGATTTTAGAGCTAGTTCACACTCTAATACACACACACGCACACAGACACACACACACACGCTACCTTACTTTTCTTGATTCATTGAACCACCAAAACACTTTTTATTTATAAATACTCCATCAGTAACTCAATTAAAGTTGTTAGCACAGGAAATGGGCTAGGTATAATCTTCTTATCATAGAACTATAAAATGTTGGAAATTGAAGTTATCTTAGTAAATACCCAATTCAACTCCCTCCTCTTTACAGATAAAGATGTTTAATGCCCCAAGGAACTTGACTTTAAGATTATTTAGAAAGCAAGACACATAAAAGCACCTATTATTAATTCTCTAGCACACTTATTATAACCAGTAAGACCTATTTCATCAGCTTGGGACACTGTAAGTGAACAGCGTTTCCTTTTTTTTTTTTCTTTGTTTAATTACTGAAGACCCTATCTGTTACTTTTATTGGCAGGAAGGCCATGAGCCTTCCTTCCAGATTGTTGTAGAATTCTGTGATCATAGTTACTTCTGGGCGGTAGTGAAAAGGTAAGGAACTTGATCAATCACCCACTGGGGTCACTATCTCTTCTATCTTTGAAACAAATTCTTCCTTTGACATACAACATTTATTTTATATCATACAGATTTTATGTCACAGTTTTCTGTAATATAAGTTTATCTAAAAACACTGTAAAATTAGTGGGAATCACAATTACAGTGCAAAGTTCATATTATACTTAGTAAAATGTAAGAATTTTAATTTGTTAAAATAAGAATTTACTTATTTTTATTTAATACAAATGTAGTTCTTTGATTAAAAAATAATTTAGATAATGCTTTAAATCTGACTTTAGGAATCTTTAGAGCCTTCTGGGATCTGTTTTATCTGACTTCCATAAAGGATGTCTTTCTAAGAGATTGCTTTACAAAAACCTTACTTATGCACACTATCTTTTCAGTAGATGGCAATTATGCTTTAATTTAATTCATTGTATCTCTGCCCACTGCATTGATCTTTTGTCTATTTCTGTGCAAGTTAACTTATTTTGATATTTTATGTCATGAATCACTGTAGAAATTTAATTAAATTGATATATTAACTGTGCTGTAATTGCCACTGAAGTATTGTAAATGTCAGGCCACTCTGCTCCTATCTCAGAGCATGACTGCAAATAAGATGCTCCAACTCACATTCTTTTCTTTATCAAGAGATGTACACAAAAATACACAGCACAGAGAGGTGGTTGTTCCAGGATCTGGAATTCGTATTTTACCTCTCAGATATATATATATATATATAATAGATACTTTTGCA